>NW_026860400.1:0-87544 GCF_026571515.1 Ruditapes philippinarum
ATAACATGTATATATAATTAGTGAGGGGAGATAAATATGTACATTATATATTGATTGAAGATAAATATGTATATTATATAGCGAGGGGAGATAAATATGTATATGATATAGTAAGGGGAGATAAATATGTATATAATACAGTGAGGGGAGATAAATATGTAGTTTAATTATGTACATTATCAAGTGAGCGGAGATAAATTTGTACATTATATAATGAGGGGAGATATATGAGAACATTATATAGTGAGGGGAGATAAATATGTACATAATAAAGTGAGAGAAGATAAATATGTACATTTTATATTGAGGGAA
Source organism: Ruditapes philippinarum (assembly GCF_026571515.1). NCBI lineage: Eukaryota > Metazoa > Mollusca > Bivalvia > Venerida > Veneridae > Ruditapes > Ruditapes philippinarum. The sequence continues at coordinate 313 of NW_026860400.1, forward strand.
TATAAATATGAAAAAAATATAGTGAAGGGAGATAGTATGTGCATTATATATTGAGGGGAGGTAAATATGTACATAATAAAGTTAGCGGAGATAAATATGTACATTATATGGTGAGGGGAGATAAATATGTACATAATAGAGTGAAGGGCGATAATATGTACATTTTTATCGAGGGGAGATAAATATGTGCATTGTATATTGAGGGGAGATACATATGTATATCATATAGTGGGGGGAGATATATATGTATATAAAATATTGAGGGGAGATAAATATGTATATAATATAGTGAGGGGAGATAAATATGTATATTATATAGTGAGGGGAGATAAATATATGTACATAATATAGTGAGGGGAGATAAATATGTATATAATATAGTGAGGGGAGGTAAATATGTACATTAAATAGTGATGGGAGATAAATATGTATATTATATAGTGAGGGGAGATAAATATATGTATGTAATATAGTGAGAGAGATAAATATGTATATAATACAGTGAGGGGAGATAAATATGTACATACTATTTTGAGGGAAGTTAAATATGTACATCATAAAGTGAGCGGAGATAAATTTGTACATTATATAGTGAGGGGAGATAAATGTGTACATTATATAGTGAGGGGAGATAAATATGTACATAATAAAGTGTGGTGGGATAAAGAGGTACATTTTATAGTGAGGGAAGAATAAATATATACATTATATAGTGCGGGGAGATAAATATGTGCACTATATAGTGTGGGGAGGTAAAAATGTAATTTATATAGTGATGGGAGAAAACAATGTACAATATAAAGTGAAGGGAGATTACTTTATATGAGTACATTTTGTTTATATATATTTTATAATAATTATACTGGCAGTATAATATGTTTTCAGCAATTTTGTCATTTATGAATTAATGGTCTTTGCTTTTATAATAGCATCGTCTATATTTTAATGAAAATAAAATTGTGAAACAACATCAATGTTTTAGTTATCATATGTATACACAAATGTACGTTATTTTTTCATATCTTGAGGTCTGTATCTGTACACAATTATCTTTGGTGTGTTTCCTACTGGGAAAATTATTATAATGTGACACCAGTACTGGTTAGTACAGGAAGTACAGTATACACAAGGTTGAACTCTTCAAGTGACTCAATTATCTGAAGACGTTGGTTGTTTTTTAAATTATGCAGAATGGTGAATAAAAACTGTTACTTTTGAAGGCTTTATTATGAAGGTACGATATATAGACCAGAGCAAGGAAAGAAAAAAAATGATTAAGTTGTCTAGAATAAACAAGTGGTTGCATTTTGAACGTATTTTAATAAATAAAATAAATAGTGGCCGTTTTATGAAGGTACTTTATAACGCTTCTAATTGCCTGCATTATAGATACATTGGATATAATGACAATGAAAACATGGTGGCCGCATTATAAAGGTATATAGATATAAGGTAACAAAAGGATGGCTCCGTTATGAAAGAACTTTTATGAAATATTGCATCCAAACCAAACAAGAAAGTCGAATTCTAAAGTACTTAAATATATGAAATAACCTGCTGAATAAATAACAAAAACAATCTGACCTGACCACTTTATAAATGATCATAAAAATATAACAACCATGTAAACAATATGGCGGCGTCATAGGAATTCCCAGACATCAAAACAAAAACAAGCTAGTCGCATTATGTAAAAAAAACCTATGTATAACAACCGAAAGGAAAAACATGGCCACATTATAAAAGTACCAAAATATATGAACCAAAACAAGCTTGCCATATTATGAAAAACCCAAAATATAACAACCAAAACAATTATCAAGGCCGCATTGTAAAAGCACCTAGAAATCAGAAGCAAAACAAGCTTGTCGCATTGTAAAAAAACTCAGTTAAACAACCAAAACAAACAACATGACGATATTATAAAAGTTTCAAAATATATGAACCAAAACAAGCCGGCCGCATTCTAAAAAGACCTTAGTATAGCAACAAAAAAAAGCTAGTCGCATGATATAAGTACCAAGAAATCATAACCAAAACAAGCTGGTCGCATTATAAAAGTACCTAGAAATCAGAACCAAAAACAGCTGGTCGCATGAGAAAAGCACCTAGAAATCAGAACCAAAACAAACTGGCCTCATGATAAAAGTACCTAGAAATCAAAATCAAAACAAGCTAAACGCATGATAAAAGTACCAAGAAATCAGAATAAAAAAAACAGCTGGTCGCATGATAAAAGTACCTAGAAGTCAGAACCAAAACAAGCTGGTTGCATTATGAAAATACCTTAGTACGGCAACAAAAAACAAGGTGGCCGCGTGATAAAAGTACCTTGAAATCAGAACTAAGAAAAGTTGGCCGCATGAAAAAAGTATCTAGAAATCAGAACCAAAACAAGCTGGTCGCATTATGACAATACCTTAGTACAGCAACCAAAACAAGCTGGTCGCATGAAAAAAACCCTAGAAATCAGAACTAAAAAACTGGCCGCATGATAAAAGTACCTAGAAATCAGAACTAAAAAAACAAGCTGGTCGCATTATGAGTATACCTTAGTATAGCAACCAAAACAAGCTGGCCGCATAGAAATCAGAACTAAAAAAGTTGGCAGCACTATGAAAAGTGTTTTGAAATAAATAAAAAAAAACATGGCAAACATCATGGTCGCTTTGTAAAAGTACCTAGTTATAAGAACCAAAAAAGCTGGCCGCACTATGAAAGACCCTTAATACAACAAATATTAATCAAAGCACAGAAGGCGCTGAATTTGTTGGGGTCTCAGAAAGGATTATAAACCAATTTGTTTTTGTATAGTGCCACCAATGCTGTCTCCAGTGTTATAACTGTAGTAAATTGGCTATAAGGCTAATTGCAACACCGATATTTAATTCAATGTTTATTTGGCTCAAACAAATTTTTTAAAAATGCCTTAAGTGGAATTTGAACTCCAGACCTCTCACGTACTAACCGAGCGAGCGTCTAACCCCTCGACTACGGTGAAGTTTTAAGATAGCAGCCTGAAGAAAACCATATTGCTCTTACCCTTATTAATTTCACGGTAAACCTATTTATAATCAAAGCACAGAAGGCGCTGAATTTGTTTTGGTTTCAGAATGTCAGAAAGGTGAAGGTTGTGAGATTATAAACCGATTTGTTTTGGTATAGTGACACCAATGCTTTCCAGTGTTTTAACTGTAGTAAATTGGCTATTAGACTTATTGCAACACTGAAAGTCAATTCAATGTTTATTTGACTTAAAAAATGAAAACAAAAATGAGTTGCCTTAACTGGGACTTGAACTCCAGACCTCTCGATGCAGAAGCGAGCGTGCTAACCCCTCGGTCACGGTGAAGTTATATATTAATGGCCTGAAGAAAACCATATTATTCTAAATAAGGGTTTGTAACTTATTATTTCGACGCTAAACCTGTTGTTTAACACAGATGTAAATAATCATGGAGCTTACTTTAAGCATGTATATCTATAAAGAATGAAACAATATTAGAAATCTTCGACCATTCGGGAACTCCTTTGCTTGAAAATGAATGTGCCTGTCATTTGACAATCTTTACGCATTGATCTCCCTTTTTCGGCGTTAGTGTACATAGAAAGGTAAGTAACCGCTTCAAAAAAGTGGACTACTTTAGGCACTTGCAATTAACAGCATTATGCTCTGAAATTTCGCTACCATTATTTGTTTGGTCTGACGACCAAACAAATAAAAACTAATGTAAATAATCATGGAGCTTAATATAATCATGTTTATATGTAAAGAATAACACAATAAAGGTTAAGAAATGCAGAGGAGAGGGTCATGACAATAGCTCCAATTTTTGTCTTTGAAAAGTGGAGCTTAAAACTATAAATTGAACTTACCGGGATGGAAGTATACATATGTAAACAAAAAACAAGTGGACATTACTGAAAATTTTATCATATTTTATTTTATTTTTAACAATACAAACAAACAAAAATAAACTAACAGAAATAATAAAGTTAACAGATTCTTCGAAGCAAAATAGAATAAAGAAGATAATAACTTTCTCTCGAATCTTTCATTGGCCTATTAAAAACATAGGACATAGCAATAACACAGAATGATACCAAGCCATTGTCATTTTGAAGAACGTAACTATTCTTTAAAGTGTATTGGTTCATAATTGAAGGTCTATGATATAATATATAATTGTATTGATAGTATTAATTAAGCTAAGCTGTCGTAAGAAAAAATTTATGATTATAATTCATCATATAAATGTCCATACTCTATCATTAGGATCTTCCTATCAACGTTTGTTTTAAGAAATATGTTATAAGAATATCAAAAACGATCAATTTCTATTCTTTTATAAATACTTGATGTACTGTTGGAAAATGTTCCTATTGTAAGACAAATCCACTTTAAAGTATTTGGTATTACTGAAGTTTGCGTTATTATACGCCTCTTTTATTTACAAAAATAACAAGAGCCAAAGAGAGAAAAAATATACTGACACAAATGTGCTGCAAGTTGTTCTTTATAATTGTTTTATTGAAGTTTGTACGTACAACATGCATTAACAATATTAACGTTTGATATGAGAAAGAGTTTCCCGGAGTAATGTCCCTTTGTACAAATAAGATAAACAATTATATTGTAATGCTCTTTCGTTTTCTTGTTGGCAACGGCATTACTCTGCAAAGCTTGCGCATTGAGGAAACAAAATATAATAACCCTTCAAATTTCCATTTCGATATCCCTAATATTGATAACTGACAGTGCTAAAAATAGAAGATGGAAAAAATTCATTTAAAAAATTACAAGTTGATTGAATATTGTTCAGATTCCCTTTTATTTTGTTACCTGTATATTTCAATTTAGCGTTTGGTGATCATTATAAGGGACTTTATTCTTGAACCATAATCGCACCAAATATCTTAAATGAACTTGTCCAACTTTCAGTCTGGACAAAACCATTCATCATTTTAGGGAAATTTTCCAGGATGTTTACAGACTCAATAGCGAGCAGTACCGACCATGACCTTGGTCAGCACTAGTCACTAGGAGAATCAGATGCCGCCCGCAGGTTAATAGTTAATTTGACAGACTTGTGTAACCTGGAAGCGCTTAGCAATCGTTTTAACTTGATTTAAACATGTCACAAAGAAGACGCTCGATCGGAATATTCCCAATGGTTCGTCGAAAGAACACCTCTTCTATTGACCTCGGACCAACTGCCTTCAAACTAGACAATTGTAGCAGGAGCTTTCCAAACCTGAGCTTGTTAGCTGGATGGTTGGAGAAACAGTATTCAGTTAGCATAATCTGGGCTTGATCCTGTAGAAGCTCCACCTGAAGGTAGTCACGCAACCCTTTGATTTCTGTATAGAGAATATAAAATGTACTTAACACAGATATAATACAAATATACATTTTATCATTCTTATCACAAATTAACTACGATTTGGCGCCATTGCCGCGTGGTTAACGCGTCGAACTAGTACTCCGGGGAAAGCTTGACGCAAATGTTCAATACAATGCTCGAAAGTAGGGGTGTCGCATTTATCCGTTTAAACGGGTACGTTCGGTTTTTTGCAAATAAAACGGGTAGAAAATTTAATAAACGTTTAGTATTTGACAAAGAACCGATTTTTTTAATTGATTTAATATATTACCTGAGATATTTTTATCATAAGATATGACACTTTGTTAAACAATGTATTTTTCAGATCTTATCGAGTACGGTACAACCCTAACGGAAAAAATGTTACACCATATTCGGATATGTAATCATTTTGAGTACACTAATGCAAATAAAATCCCATATCTTGTCATAAAGAAACAAAGCTAAGGTTGAAAATCTAAGGATTTTATTGGTACTGTCGGTTAAACGTTTAACACGGTTTTCAGGTCGCTATTCAAACGGTTAGAATTTTTTCTAACTGTGAGAACCCTATTCGTAACTATATTCTTTAGCTAAAAGCGTCTTTCACAAAAGAAATACAATAAATTTTGTTTTAACTAAATAATACCATAGACTTTATAAAACATTAAATAAATATTCATATAAAGTCTTATAATAATTAAAACGACTTGTGACTGTTAACATGAACATACTAGCAAACAACAGCATCAACAACAAAAATATACTGTACAAACCTGATTTGAAGAGGACAAGTGCTTTTAGACAAGCATATTCAGTTGAGTCAATACGCATGGCGGCAAATCTCAGAATGATTTCTTGCAACATTCGTATCTGAGAATACAGCACTGTCGCGCGTTCTGATTGGTCCGTTGTTGAAACCCCAATAGCAGACATCAAAGAACCTAAATTATAGATGTACATTATCATTTATCATATAATTTATAAGCAACTTACAGCTAAATCGGTAACATTAAACTGAAATTCCAAGTTAAAAAGCGCTGATATAAAGAAATACCACGAGTCTATATTTTGAGCAGTCAAATATTACCGATATTGGACTGAAATGTGCCTGTACAGTCAAACCTGTGAACATAGGCCATCAGAATAAGAACGAAGGTATGTTGAAGATTAGTCTTTATTAACAAGGTGAACTTTATTCGCAGTTATTCATACAGGTTTGACTGTGTTTCATATCTTAATCGTTTAAGTCTACATTTCAAAAAAAATGTTTTAGTTTAGAAAATGAATGACTCAAAAATGTCCGTTTAAAACAACTATGTTGGTAGTTTTCTTATAAAGAATGGCGAATGCACACAATCTTTGCTAAGCAGTAATTGAACCCCATTTAAAACTTAAACAAAATGATTTGAGCCGCGTCACGGCAAAACCAACGTAGTGTGTTTGCGACCAGCTTACGCATACGCGCAGTCTGATCAGGATCCACGCTGTTCACTATCAGTTTCTATACTTGTAATAGGGTTGGTTAGCGAACAGCATGGATCTTGATCAGACTGCGCGGATGCGCAGGCTGGTCTTGATCCATGCTGGTCGCAAACGCACTTCGTTGGTTTTGTAGTGACGCGGCTCATTTATTATGTTTACGTTCAGTATTCATGTTTGTTAATAAAAAGAAACATTCTACATTTTAACTATTTCTAGTATCGACCATAAGGTTATGAAAAACACAATATTAGATTTTATGAATATATTTCATAGGATATGATTTTAAGCCTTTTAAGCATTAAAAGTGCCTTTACAGCTAGGGTCAATAATTGAACAATTGAATTGTTTAAATACGGGTAACTAAATAATAATTTCAGCTTAATGAAATAACGTTAGAACAATTTTAGAACATCTTCGTTCAAATCCTTACTTGTATCTAGCGACATGGACCACTGCGCAGCACTTAGGATAAATAGCTCACACCACGATTCCTCCAATAAAATGGCTTGATCCCGGAATGGAAGTGCGAGGAATGACGGGATATTGCGCGCCCATTTTATTGACATGAAGAGTATCTTCGCCGCAGTTTCGTATGTGACGTCAATGTGGGAACGTGATACGTCTGCTCGATTATTGGAATTGCTCTCGGAATACATTCCTAAATTAGATATGTTGAACAGAGTATTACTGGGCATGTACTTTGGAAAGAAGCCGTCTAGATCATGGCGTGGTGTTTTAAGTGTTGCATGCCTATCAGGACTCACACGGGACGAGGTTTGTTCTGGAGAAACTGGAAAATTGAAAACATTTTTACTGTTAAATCGTCGAAATATAGAACACTATCGACCCATTATTTACTCTTCATGCTAAGAAATAATACATGTAATCATGTGAAGCTTATATAAGACATGTATGTCAAATAATCTTAAGACCACTTGGTTTGCATCTATCTCAAATTTATGTTTTTCTTTTTTATCTATGAAAATTTATTTGTTCAACTGTTAAGCTAACTACCCGAGAAAGAAATTAGGCGATTTCAATTGACACATATGCATTGTAGAGCATATCTAACGAAAATAACAATGTCTTTAAAGGAATAATTATACAAACATACTAGCACATTTGACGTCATCATTCTCCTCCAATGAAGATTTTGTTGTTGACGTTGGAGACGGACTTTGTTCGGGCATTGATCGGTCACTGGATTTAGGGCTTGCCTCTGCGTTTGAAACTGGCGAAGGAGAACTAAAAACTGATATATATTCATTCAATTGCTCCGATGACTCAGACTGATTTATTTTGAAAACTATTTAAAGGGTAAGCATGTTTGGTTTCTGTGCCACTGTGTAACTGTTTATACCAAAATATGCAAAAATAGGAGCATAAATGATATTTACCCAGTTTAAATATTTTTAAGTAGAAATTCTAAAATTAAAATGATTGAAAAATGTGTTCATGATAGGTAATTTAAATATGGGCGGACAACTTCACTTAACTGTACACAGTTGTAATATTATAAATGAGTTTGTAGATGAATACTGTATGAAATATATTAATTTCCCCCAATGAAAATGGTCAGGTGTTATTAAACATGGTCACCTCAGAATTGTCATCAGTCATCTGAATTATTTATTGTATTAGAATCTAGACAAAAAACAACGTTTGATGGGATGGATAAACATTGCAATATCAGTATGTTTATAATGAATTAATAGAAAGACGTAAAAGCGAATATGTTTGAATCATAAGCATTGTAAGACATCAACAATATAAAGAACATATCATGTGTTTTTTTAAAATAAGCTTTCAAAGAATGGAATGCACAGCACACTTACACGGTGTCTAATCGTTTCGGGCTGATTTGGAATATTACCCCGTTCATGAACTGATTTGGGTTTTAAGATTCTTGCGTAGTTATTTCATTTGTTAACAAGCCTTATAAAATTGTATATGAATTCCTTAAACATTGCAATGTTCCTTGCAAGTAGAATATTCGAGGATTAACAGATATAAATGTGTTTATATTATATATTTTCTAACCTTCTCAAGCTAATAATCAATATTATCTTAATCAATGCGGTGCCATAAATCCAAATCTGTTCAGGAACGGGGAAATATTCCAAATCAGGCCAAAACGAAAATACTTAAGTAAACAGGGCCCTTGGTAATTGTTACATTGCCTTATTTAAGTATTCATTATCAAACAGTATTGAAAATCATTTTTTATACATTTTGACCAATGTATTATCCTATTATGTATGACAAAGTACTATAAACATAATTATTCTCCGCGAGGGCTACGAACAGAACAGAACATAATTCTATTTTTGACTAGTACATACAAAAACATCAAATATCATATGATGTTCATCGTTACCTACTCATTGCAAATTGGATGATTTCAACATTTACTTTTATTTATTATGCTCAAAATTATCTAAGAAAGTAAAATAGTGTATTGATTGTAATATCAATATTCCTAAACGTAAACATAACCCTTTCCCTTTATGGATATATTTTTGGATTTAAATCTCAGATTTACATTATCAAAGCTTTGTGTTAAAATAGTTTTGATGTAATTTTGTTTTTAAAAAGTCAAAAGAAATATGTGCTTCTTTAAAAACGAGCAACGACATATCTAACGCAGCCAGGAATAATTCTAGTTTCGTCACAATTATTGTACGTTGACAACAATTCAAGAATTATGTTTCCCCAAAAGTCTTTTGGAGACCTATTTTTTGTCGTCCGTCGGTCATATGAAAGCGAGAAGAAATAGTATTTTAGGTAATTTATACATTTACAGTATCTTGTTACATACAATGATTACAAATATAACAATTATGTATGCTTGCCTGGCTTCACAGATCAAACCGCTGGTAGAAATTCGACAAGGAATTGAGAGGCAGACACCCTAACCACGAGAACAGCGCTACCCTAAACTGTGATGAAACGCGAAACATTGAAAATAGGTATAGATATTTTTGTGCAGTTAAAAGTCTTTTTTAAGAAAAAGAGAAAACATGATATATAATCTTTCACATTTCTGCCCCCGGTTTCGTTTACTTCCGTTATATTTAAAGTGAATATCTTGTGATTAATCGAAATGTTCATTGTTACAAAATATATACCAATCATATACAACGAAATAAGTCATTAGTCATAATCATCAGTACTAACGGTGTAGTACTTAAGTACCAGTACCAGTACTTGGCAAGTTATGCAGTACCATTACCGGTACCAGCACTAGATTTTAGCTCGGTACTGCAATACCAGTACTTTTTGGTGAAGTAATTAAGTATCAGTACCATTACTTCTATATATTCATCATAGTTTGAATAAGTACACAGAGTCAAACAAATAATTGCAAATATTATTCAGCAAAGTCATAACTTACTTTAAAGTTAACATAACATTTTTACAACTTATAGTTTTAACATACATTTTACAAAAAATATTTACAACATATATTTATGACATATCTTATTGTTAAGTAACCAGTCAACTGTAATACAATGCAATCATCTTTCATTTAAACACAACAGTCTTTTGTTACCTTCCACACGTTCACACCTCTGCTCAATTTATGCCAAAGTAAATAACAACTTTTTATGGTAAACAATATCACTTGAAATATGATTATTTAGAATAGAAGCAATTAATTAGTGATTATATGGCTCTTTTACTAGTATATACAAAGTTATAAAATATTTTAATAAGGGTATTTTAGGGAAAAGAGTTATTGAGTCTGTTTATCTCAATCTAATTTTTACCAAAAGTCTTTGGTGCTTTTTGTGATAAATACTATGTTAACATTTGAAGGAATATTGCAGCAAATAATCTATAGATTTGATTTAACTTACTTCTTCACAAAAATAAAATAATGTAATTTACAATTTTTTTTATGAGAAAAATTGATGCTATTTTTATCAAAACCAAAAGTACTGCCTAGTAATGCAGTAGCAGTACCACTTTTTAAGGCAGAAATGCAGTACGAGTACCGGTAGTTACAAAATTTTGTAAGAGTAATTCAGTATCAGTACCAGTAATTGCAAAGTCGCTGCAGTATGTACTGTAGTACCAGTACCAGTACCAGTAATGCAGCTCTGATCATAAATGTTTATTAGACGCCGGCAAGTTCATCCTTTAACTTAGAAAAGAAAACTATATCAGTCATTGCAATCTTCAAATGTTTGTCAAACACAGCCAATTCAGCCGTGAACAAAATTTATCATTCTGTTATTGAACAAATATTTGGCTGACACATAAACAGTTATGTTTCTCGTTAAAAACATGATTCTACTGCGTCTAAACGTATCAGTCACGACAATAACCACGCGCGCAAATGCGTGTTTGATACTTCATCATTCCTTTTATTTTGTATTCAATTGATAATGGTAGGATAACCCCATCGTACAAATAGACTTGTAAAATATGCTTCAACGCATTCAATGTCACGTATAACAATACATGTACACAATTTTATTTAGTTTTAAAAAGTATTCAAAGAAGTAATATTCCTCAGACTCAGATTTTATGATTAAGTAATTCGAAATATGGAAATAAAACATGTACACATGGAAAAAAATGGCAATATTGCCAAGAAAAAAAATAGAATTGCATCTGCTAAACGAATGTTCAATATTTATGAAAATGAAAGGAAATAGATAAAATATATACAACGTATAGAGTAATTACTGTGATCTATGATAATAATCATACATAAAATACATTATATACTTTGTGTTTAAATACAAGTTGTGTGTTACTTTCTTTTTTTTAACATAAACGGCTTAACTTGAAGAATGATTATGTAAAACAAATAACCGTTTAATATGATTTCATTGATAATTCATAACACCTGTTTAAGTATATATAATAATCATTTGTGTCTATATAAAATAATGACCTGTGTATTTATTCGGGGGGGGGGGCGCGGTCATTTTACCACGTACAATGTTTAACTGTTACTTTGGTTTTATTTCTATAGCGTTTAAGTGTTTATTTCCGACTTCAAATAATTTTCTTATTATCATACACATTATATATGCTTACAAATAAGAATCGCTCTCCCTCACACACACACGCACGCAAGCACGTACACACAGAACATATATTTAACTGTAGCATTTTGGCCTGTTGATGATTTATGTGTCCTGCTACACCGTAGCTGCAACATGCCATTGCCTATCTTCAGGCGACAAATGTTATCACTGATCGCTCTTGTGTAAATGTTTAGTAGTGTTTTGTACAAACAACCTCCGCATGGCCTGTGGCCAAGTGATCTAGGATTAAGTGATGGCCGCGCTCAATAAACGTCATCCTGTGTTGTTGATCTTTGCACTCGGAAGTTGGTACATTTACTTAAACGTGAATTTACAATAGTTATTACAATGTTTTTGATTTGCCGAAAACCACTATTTTGCAATATGTTTTTTCATTAAGACAGATTCAAAGTGCTGCATTTTCTCAATGGATTGAGACCGAGTCAAAGACTTTTCAGTGTTTGCTTACACGTTACCTTAAGATCGACATGAGGTCATTTTTAGCCTCTTGCAAGACCAAATATTTTCTCGGCAATGAAAGCAGCTGCTTCCTCCTTTGAACCCCCAAGCAGAGGAGGGTACATCCCTCTTCTGGTACACCCCTGATGTACCTTTTTTACAGGAGCGGTGCCGAAAAAGCGATCAGTTTAATAAAAAAACATCTCGATTCCTTTGAATATATAGTCCGGTAAATTACATATATAGAAATACAAGAGCAACAGCGTTCTATCAAAATACAAAGTCGGGAGAAATAGTGATCCTCGGAAGCATTAAGCAAATACAATTATATGAAAATTGTAGTCCTGGTTTGATTAAGGCACACTGTTTTCCGGGACTTAACTCGTTTTTTCAAAATATAAATTCGTAATTATGAACTATTATTTTTTTTTGTTTTTACAAAATATTGATTTGTTTTTACGAAATAATCATTTGCTTATTTGAAATAATCACTTATTACAAAATATTACTTTGTTATTACAAATATTACTTCGTTATTACGAAATATTAATTCCTTTTTATGAAATTTTATTTCGTTTATACGAAATAACAATTTGTTTTCCCGAAAAATTAATTCGTAATAACGAATGACTATTTCTTTGTTTTACGAAATATTGATTTCAATATAAATTGCTATCTATTCATGTTTAAAATTTAAGTCAGCGTCTTAAATAGTTATCAATTCATGTTTTTGACCAAATGATTATTATAAAAATCATTAAAGGGACATAGTTAAAAAGAAAACGGAATATGTAGTGTTAGGATTTTTAAACACTGTACTTCCCTTAGTTTTCATCTATTCATATTTCAAGTTTCAAGTCAATCTATTTAGTAGTTTTCAAGTTATACTCCGTACCAAATGAAGAACTGAAGGACAGACGGATTGAGGAGCGGACGGACAGTGACTAAACCATGTCCCCGCCGCCATTCGGCCCATTATGTATCAGGAACGTTTTCATTTTTATTTCTCGAAGGCTTTTACTTAAAAGGTGACCAAAAAGATCCCAATTGGCCAATTACTTGAACCATCTTTTTCATGTGTTGCATTTTGACAGTAAGTAAAATTTTATTGAATAAGTATTTTGAATGGAAGTCAAAACACTACTTTGTTTACATTTTGTTATTTAAATTACTTATAAATAATTTCACATTTACCACCATTTTTATTTGAAAACAAGCATTTTTTATTCTTTACAACTTTAAATTTAACATTATAAAATACGTTATCAGATATTAATTCATACTTACCTTTCAAGAAAAGTTACCAGTCCTGAATATTCTATTATTAGCTCTACAAGGTTTATGATGTCGAAGCTCTACAGGTTTATGGTCTCCCAGCTCTACGAAATGTTTATGATGTCGTAGCACTTCAATGTTAATGGTCTCGCAGCTTGTAAATGTTTTATGGTGTTGAAGCTGTACAAAGTTTATGGTGTAACAGATGTATAAGGTTTATGGTATGATAGCTCTTTAAGATTAATGGTGTCGCAGCTCTACAAGGTGTAGGGTGTTATAGCTCTACAAGTGTTATAGTTTCGCAGCTTTACAAGGTTTATGGTGTCACAACGATACAACGTTTATGGTGTTGCAGCTGTAGAGGGTTTATTATGTTGCAGCTCTACAAGATTAATTAGGTCTGCAAGATTGTTAATGAAAAAAACAAACATTATATAACGCATAATGTAAATGGGATACAATATAAATAAATAATCAAAATATGCGTACTAGCCTTTAATAATTGGCATATATTTTTAATGCTTATCGACATGTAGCGTATAATCGAAAATAGTTACAATTTGTTAAAACCGGTAATTTGAATTAATCGAAAATATGTATTTTAAACTTATTACGATGACGCCTGCTGTATCGGTGTGACACTATTAAATTTTATCAAGTTTTGAAGTCATTTAACTGCAAAATAAATGGGTAAATTAAACTAAGCTACTGTTGCCATTACTATTCTCAAACTGAGCGAGTAAGTTTTCATCTTTGACTCAAAGTCTTTTTTGGCTTTTATTCAAAGAAATGTGAACTTGAACATAGAATAGTATAAAATAATGATCAGTTTTATTCATACTGCATTATTTATATATAGATTATTTAACATTCAACTCTTGCAATTTTAAAATAAGATTAGTCAGATCTGTTTAGCGTTTTGACACAAAAGGCCCATTGTTGTTGTCCTTTAAATACAAATAAGTTACCACGTGTTATGTCATTTAGTTGTACAAAATGAGTCATGCGTGTAGTATAGAATTCAGTGAAATACAGTACAATTACAAGAAAAGCATTGATGCAAAGCATCAAAGGGCGTCCAAGCAAGAAATGCAGCAGGTGCAGATGAACTAGTAGATATATGATGATAAACTGTTCAATGGTTCATTGGTTTTTACCAGAATTGTATATCACTTATGAATGAACGAACGAAAGACATTGTTCATTATTTATAAATTTGATTGGCATGCTAGAAATTAGAATATTACTTGTTATTTCTTTATGATCGTGATTATTAATAGCAACGGATATACATGTATACAATCATTTATAATCCATATGAGTAACGCATGATCAACACCACACTTGTGTAATTGTCCCTTATTATGTTATCGCTATTAGCGAAGACCCCCTCTTAAGGTATCTGTTCACACTTAGTAACAATATGACACTTGTTATATTACCATGTTGAGCATAAATGTTTATTATACACTAATTGTAATATCTTTTTTAATAAAAAAAATACAGATTTTATGAATATTGTTTTCTTTTCTTTTTTGTGTTTTATGCACTATTTTAATACTGAGTTTTTACGTTTACTATTATTTTAAGAATTCAATTGTCATAATGACCGACGATTATAAGTCAAAACTTAACTGGAAAAAGTCAGTAAATTATGGTTAATCTTTCAATATATAATATTGTTTATTCTTAAACCATATACATGTACATTTGTATTTTTCTTTATCATTTCTTAAATTATCAATCAATTGAATAATTCATAAAATCTGATTTGTAACTTTGAATAATTCCTCGGCATCTTTACTAAACACGAATAACAAATTAAATAAAATGTTTCAAAGTTGATAGTGTCATATTAATGCCATAAAAATGTACATTTTTTCTCAATTATTGTTCATATTTATTGTTTTTATCTCATATAGATAAAATAAAACATGCGATTTGTGTTGTTGGTTTTTTTTTTCGAATTGTATGTTTATGTATAATAATAAGCAATAATTTTGAGAGTTGATCTGTGTTTATTAATTATTGTAACCAAACTAAGTGACAAACATTCATTTTGAAAAAAAGCTTATTTATCTGTAAAATATTTGTTCTGTTCTGTAACGATATCAAACATCTACTCCAAAACCGGGAGAGACCGGACAATAAACGTGTGTCGTCAAAATAGACCAGGAGAGACCGGGAATTACCGACAGGAGTACATCCCTCTATAAATAGATTTTCGGAATATTTAGGTCATCAACTCATCATTCTATTTACAGCTTTCGGAATAACATACCATAATAATCCACTGTGTACTACAAAATGATAAATAAAAATACCTTGAAGAGCGCGATTTATTGACGGAAAAGATTATTTAATTTGAAAATGTTTGCATTGCGAAATTCTCCAGTTCGCTATTCATTGTACATATCGCGACTAATTAATAATCAAGCACCCTTTTACCGATCGGAATGATCGGCTTTTATTATGTACAACTATAAAAGGCTCGAGAAGTTGCTGTCGCCCTTTCACAAAATCTGATTTCATGACATAAAAGGCGCTGCGCTTCGGCGCGGACGCCAATAAATTTTGTTATCTATACGTGTTCTTTAAAATATGATAAACAAGATCGACAAGGAAAGGCGGCATTCAATGAACGCAGCCCCCACCCGACCCAGCAACAAGCGCCAGCGGCAAGGAGCCCGGGAGGACCCCAAAGAAAAACAGGACAGGGCACAAGGCAGAGTACGGGCAGGCAAACCACTACATCAGAATACATAATAAGTAACTTGTAAGGAAATAAAACAAAACAAATAAATGATTTAATATAAGGCCCACAAAGTCAAAAGGCACAGGGGAAGGGGACATGAGACACGGGGAAGGGGGGGGTAAATAAAATAAATATAAACCAGGGACAAGGGAAGATACTTACCGTAGACGAGAAACAACAAGAGACACGAGCAAAAGTGTCACCAAAACAGTATAAAACAACATAGACATACATCTGAGGAACACAGAGGGGCGCCGCCTTGGAACGGTCAGCAGCATAATAATGACTACTGGGGAGTTTAAACCGGTTAATGGTGCACCAAACCTCGCTCTTAGCCCCACCATGTTCCTATAAACGAGACAGTGTAAATAAAATGAATCCCCGCCAAGTGAAATTCTAACAGTTGTTATGGTTACAAAAGGTTAAATAAGTAAAACACCAAAATGATCATGTAGAAACATATAAAAGTAAACCCAATGACCATAACAAAAGTACTCGATGTCTTAAAGGAAGACAGAGCAACAAGAAAATCACCTACAAGGGCCCGACGAAGCAAGACAGAAGACAAACATTAAGGCAATTCAGTCCCAAAGGGCTTTAAGAACTGTCCATCATATAGTCTCCCACTTGGTCCGTCAGATGTAATCAAAAGAGGAAAGCGTAGTGTCCAACTGTAAATGGGTTGAACACTAAGCATGCGGTATGTCTTAAAATAGTAGGGTCATAACCCCTTTTAATAAAACGTTTTATAATTTTAGTAAACACAACAGAAAAATTACAATGACCCAAGATCTTACGAAGTTTGTAAACCACATCACCGTAAAAATCAGGCTGGCTAATCCCTTGTCGCAGAAGTGTTTTTAGATCACTATTGAATTTTGAAATTAAATCAAAGTTACGATTGTAAAATTTTGTAAAATATTTACGTAATTTATAATAGCGGTAGCCCTGTTTTAGAAGCTTACCGGTAAAACGTCTTTATCGCATGGTCTCGAACTTTTTCTTTGTTCTTACTAACCCATTATACACAGTACACGTCAATGAACATTTGAAAACGGTATTGATATATAGCAGTGGAGATTTTTCAATGATTTATATAGGAAAAAAACTCAATTGATATATAGCAGTTGAGTTTTTTTTTGCACCTGCTATATATCGCTTGAGTTTTTTTCACAAAGGCTCCAACGGGGCATTGGTAACGAACATTCCGAATAGCATAAACACAGATTATCAATGAAATGAAAAATGTTCTCATATATACAAATGTTAAAATCAAAAGGTACATGCGCTTAATGAATTATATTTCTTGAATGAATATTACAATATTACTTTCTCCGCAATGTATCAGTTTACAATCCGTTTCTAACATTTGACGTCTTTAAATTTTCAACGGTTGCATATATTGTTTTACTCTTTTTTGTTTCTTATAGACTTTTGTTCTTTATTTTTCTTTTATATTTCTTTCTTCTTTTTGGCGGCACAGAAAACACTTCATACAACTGCCTTTTTATAAATAGCTGTAAGGTAGCTTACGACAGCATTAGATGGTATTGGTTCATTTTATCTGGGGTTTCTAATTTTTTATTAATATATTAACTCTTATTATTTTGCTGAATTCTTTTATAAATTTATGAAATTGTGATAAAACAACTAACTCGTTTCATATACAATAACTATTTCTTAACCTATGAATCACACTTTTAACAAAGTTGATTCTCATGAATTAATAATAGACTAGTGACGTTTGCATTCTTTTATCGTATATTGTATGATTACTATGATACTATGATAAGCATGCAATATTTTGTTTGGAAACATGACTATTGCTTTGCTTTATCACCGTTTGTAATGAAAGGTATTTTTCCATTATTGCACTGATGCAATTTATTTGATTATTTTCTAATTGATGATCCTACATTTATACGATATGCAACACAAACATGCATATTTGAGTCTATTTACTAAGCAAAATTAATCTTAACAGTGCAGTGCAAGTAAAGAATTAAGAGTTTTGGTCATGAGTTGCAAACAGCCAAATAACAAATTTCACAAATTAAACATGTTTTCCATCTTTAAATTCAAACGTACCTGAAGATGTTTTGATTCACTGAAAATGGTTAAGAGAGAGTCCAAGCCTTCCTATTGTTAACAAAATATTTTTCACAGAATATAAAAATTTAATATACGAATGACTGAAATTGTTTGTTTATATAATAAAAAGATACCGTCGATTAAATAATGTGGTGAGATGTTAGTTGATTCATGGACAGAATTTGAAATGATTTTATTTTCGAGCTCTCGGGACAAATTCATAAGATGCAAGAAAACATAATGTTGCATAAGTTCGAGAAAGATCAGACACATCTGACATGTTGACTCACTGACGCCTATATTAGATCACGTGATATGGAACGATTAAGTTTTATTGTAAAGAAGACTTTAAAGCTGCACGCCTCAAGATGAGCCAAAATATTTCAAGAAAATGAAAATTGAGAAAAAGGTACTAATATTTCAAGAAAGGTAAAAACAATCAAGGTCAATGTTAAAGTTTACATGTTATTTGCGATTTAAGACTGATTTTGCAGTATTTTATCACCATATTTCTACTGCGTAACTAACGCAGTAAGAGCTTTTTTGCACATTTTGACCTCTTTTTGGTTATTTTCATGGATTGTAAGTGCCAATTGCAATATGTAAATAACTTCATTTGTTCACCTTACAATATTTTACTGTCAAATACATTATCAAAATTTTCATGAAATTTAACATGAATCTTGAGGCGTGCTGCTTTAAAATTGAAGTAAATCTGATAAATGTAAAAATTTTACGACCTAAGATTGTAGCGGTTTGATAAAAATCGGTCACAGCTGTTATACCCTCTAATATGTAATGATCAATGATTTATTGTATCCAATGTTTGTTTAAGAAGTTCAAAAACTATCTTCATTGTAAAGATAACAGACATCGTTGTCATGGATCAAGGTCGAAAAACGTTATAATTTTTAACAGTTCGAACATAATAAACATGCGAATCAGCTCATATATAGCTCATGCTTCGTAATAAAGTAAGTGATACTGTGTGGTTAAAAATTATCTGACAATTTTTATGAAATGAGAAGTGGCAATACGCAAGCCTATTTTACCATAATAAAATCTGTTTTTTTTCCTTTTTCTTCGGTAACTTTTAAATTTATAACCTTTGATATTCTTACTACAGCTTTTACTTTTAAATAATAATGTCCCTGTTTTGCAGATACGGGTTGTCCTATAGGAAACAGTTGTTATAAAACAAGTAACTTGAATTATTATTATTTAAACTTAGGTTTTATTTTTTCAACATTTGTGTTTAGCAAATAATAAATACTATCAAGAAGACATATAAATATCATAGCAATTGAAAGATATATAAGATAACGGATATATACATTTTCACACA
This sequence comes from Ruditapes philippinarum, assembly GCF_026571515.1. Taxonomy (NCBI): domain Eukaryota; kingdom Metazoa; phylum Mollusca; class Bivalvia; order Venerida; family Veneridae; genus Ruditapes; species Ruditapes philippinarum. The sequence continues at coordinate 20,128 of NW_026860400.1, forward strand.
TATGTTCTATATTTTACTTCATTGGAAACACTATTTCTCGCATCTTATGTACACTATCAGAATAGACTTATGAATAAATAGCATCACCACGAAAACCTTAAGTGTAGACCATAACAAAGCTGTCTTAAAAATAAAAAAAATCATTAAACAATATGTATATATGTTAGAATAAAGGAAAACGATCAACGCATTGTGAGTTAAACAACTCCGTCATTCCTGGGCGTTCAGTTTGTTAATTGTGCTAAAGAAACCCAAGCTATTCTTCTTTAAATGCATAAAAATGTAATTTTGACAAACCGCCATGCACATTTTCTTGTTTATGATCGCTCAATAAACCTTATCATAGATTATGTATACAGGGTGCAATAGGAATGTCATATCTCACAGAAGTAGGGAAAAGTATTCATCTCGTGGAGGAGGTCGTCCATTGAGTTACTTGTATGTTCCTGATATGGAAAACTACCGCGAAGACGTATAGTGATAAAGGTAGGACTTTCTATAACAAATATATCATTGTTTTGTATTTGTTTTATTTTGTATTTTATACGTTTAGCCATTATGATTTAATTTCCTTTCGGATTTTTGTTTTCTAAAATTATTATCAAAAAGGGTTTTTGAAGAGTTTAGAAATCACAATAGACCATTGACTCATCAGTCATTCCTGGATCACCCGTCATATTTGTATCAATGCAATATTATCCATAATGCAGACATGAATGTGATGTAATATGAATTGCAAAAAATTATTTTTGTTCTAGGCTATATATCTGTGTATTTAATCTGCCTTTTGCTGAATTTTAAATACTTAGAATGTTAGACTGTGTAAATTAAACACACAATTCTTAAATGAATAATTATAAAGATACACAACAAAGTTGTAGTTTTTTTCAAAACGGACAAACATTCATAGTATCATATTTAAAGCAATTATACATGTATGTACAATATTTTAATCATTTGCAAATAATCATTTAATAGATGTACATGTTTAGTGATGGTTAGTACAAAATATATTATGCATACAACAGTCGTTTTTTTATCTAAAATAAAAAAGAAATCATTAAATATAAATGAGTTGACTTTTATACAGAAAAGAGATAACTATACCTCAACAGCTTTGTCCTGACCGTGTTCTGCCTTGTACCGTATTCTCTTTTTGGTTGGGGACCTTCAGGGTTTTGTACTAATAAGAAAAAGCCTGATATTGGTGTAACTGTACAAGAACAGTGTGACACTTAACTTTAATCACTCAAGTCTTATTCCATTATAAAGGTAATATCCCTCTAATGTATTTCCTCTGCTTCGAAGAGTATTCAAACAGGGTATATTAACTGTCAACTGCATTAAATCTGAGGGTTCAAACCCAAGACGGGGTTTTCCTGCTTTTTTATTTTAACATTATTTATTCATTTCCCAGCTCCCTTTCAAAATGAATTTAATAAATACAAAATGTACATAATTATTATAGCTGTTTAGTGGCTAAAATATGGTACCTGATTTTTTCGAAGTCTAATGAAGTAAATACTTCATGTGAAGTTTTTCATATTTTGCAAGATTAATCGATAAACCTGTAAAGAACCAAAAGAAAAAACTTTGAAATCAGCCCGAAATTGTGGTTACTTTTAGGGATTTTTTAACTAAGGCATTGCAAATAGGGAATTTGTCAAACAAGTGTTTAAATGGGGGGGGGAGAGTTACTTAAAAAAGCTATCCTCTTAGCAAAGTTTTATTTCAGAAAATTGACATAACCTATAGTTTGATAGCCATTTGCAAAACAAAATATCGTTATTTCTTCGGGAGAGCAATATAATAAATATGACAAAGAATATGACTAATGCTTTGGTAATTAAAAAGGAAGTATTCTTTATAAACTTAATATCATTAGAAAATAAAAATTTAAACGTTTAAATCTTTTAAATGAATAAGTCTTCATTGCTTCAGTCTCCCAGACCATTTGTTTCTTTTCTAAATAGAGAATTAACAAATAGTGTATCAATTGATATACATGTATTTCGTTTGCTTGTTTTTCTGTATTTGTAGGCCTTTTTACACAATATTTGTCATATCTCGATAGTAAATAACCTAATCGTCTGTCCTTAATAGCATATCAGTAGTAACCGATTTCACAGCAAAAGGCTGGCTCGTTATCCAATATTTTTTATTATCGTGAGACACATGATCATTAAACTCAATTATCAAGATCAATATTCACGAAAAGAAAAAAAATGCCTTGGCCGATGATCGAACCAGTGACCACTGGATTTATAACCGTGTATGTCCATATTATGCTGAGCGGACAGACAGGGACATATTAGCCGGTCAAACAAGTTATTACTTTACATTGCTTGCATGAGGATTTAAACTTTAAATCCCAAATATCTTTATATATATATATATATATATATATATATATATATATATATATATATATATATATATATATATATATATATATATATACATCGAGTAAACTTTACGTTCGAACTTATCTTATAACTTACAATGTATCGCGAAGTGGAAGCTGTCGACCATTTAAAACAAGAAATACAACAACTGTAAGCAAGTTCACATTGAAATATAAATAGAGTTCATGTTAAATAAACAAGTATTAAAGATAACATTGATCGGCCACATCTTCCAATTATTTGCAGTAAAAAAGGTTTTACTCTGAATAATCCTTTTGATCAGATTAAAGGGGTACACTTTACTTTATTTTATCTAGAATAAGTATAGATTGCGGCGCGGTTTGATCACTTATGTGTCAATGAACCGTTGTTGTGCTGTCATGCCCTAACAAGTACTCAAATTATTCTAAAACTTACTTAGACTGATTAATGAAAAAAATCGACCAGCTAAAAAATACATAATTATCAACTTTTAAATTTCTGAAATTTGATAACATGATTATGTTTTATATTTTCATTGTCAACTCTGTTGGACCAAAGTAGAGCTCCCATTTCAAGGGTTCTTCAAACAATGTATTTTTTTGTTTTAAAGTAAGATTACAAAACCGAAATAAGTCAGATAAACAGAAATGTCCTTAAACTTTTAATCCCGCGCTTTATTAACAAAATGCACTTAATTTTCTAATGCCCCTTGTCATGTGGTATTATCTGTATTTTAAAGTACTTGCCAACGAAAGATTGCACTTTTATCATTTGTTGGATTGCAGCCTTGGCTACTATCATAATATTGCTAAGCTGTCTTGCTTATAATGACAGGTTCGTTTGAAGCTATATTTGTTTTCTTACATCACTCTTAGAAAAACTAGATATCAGATTTGAAACTAGATTTGAAGAAGAAAAAAGACTATTGTAAACATATGCTTGAAGTAAGCGGTGCTAAACATGATCACTAGATTATCATTTACAAAAAAAAACTAATGTTCTTTTTTATGTTTTTACTTTTTTTGGAACCACATTTAAGGCCCGTTTTTTACATTTTCCTTTTTCCATAATACATTCATTTTATATTTTACATAATACTAATGTTGAATGAACAGGATGACCGTTTGAGTACAAATAAGAAATGTCGCTTAAACAATTTTCCTTCAAAGACTTTGTAGGTTTTCCTTAAATCTGTAGAAATGATCAATTGGTGATCATTGCTAGAAAAACCGTACTCGTTAAAGATAACAACCTTAGCTACAGATGAAAATTTTAAATTATATCATTCTCTCCGCCTCTAATAAGATGTATACACAACTTTGCGTGTGTTTTCAAGAGGTTAATTTAAACAATATTTTATTGATAAGCATTTCATTACATGATAATAATAAATTGTACGGATTGAGCAGTAAGCTTGAAAAGCTTTTTTAGAAACTTTCTTTGTAAGCACTATCTCAAATAGTATGAATAAAATGGTCACAATTGTGTGTGCATTTTTGTATTAAATATACATACACTTGCTCCCTTACATGTACACAAAATTTAGCAATTTGCAATCAGGTTGTCCTTATCGGACCGATCTTAATAATAAAGTAAAGACGTAAAAAACCCTATATCTTTGTAGCATATATTCACGTAAATGATAAATGCACTAATTAGCACGATAAAACTAATCAAGAATAATACATGTAATTGGACTTTTAAACATGTTTTATAAAAATAAAAAATATGAAAGTTAATGAAAGTCAATAGGTTATATCTTACTTACAGTATGCATGAAATAAACAATGACATATTGCAATAATTTATAACCGTCCCAGCTTTGTGAAAAACTTGTCCTATAAGATTATATTTATAAGGAAGGCAGATAACCGACTTTTACGTACTAAGGACTTTATCTATGTGAAAGGTCAAGAACAGTGTAACATTTTTGTCTTCATAAAAATATGTGAAATGTGTTGCCTTTACGTACATCAAAATTATATCTTTCTAGGGGATTTTATGATTAATAATTGAAAAGAAAAACATTATGCCGATGCTTTGTAATAAAAATAAAACTTATAAGAACCATTATCTTGATTTTTCTCAGAGATACACGTTGTTTATTTTTCTTATTGTGTATCAAAGAATATTAAACATTCATGTTGCTTTTTTAATACATGTTATACTATCATTAATACTCGACGTACTTTATAAAAGGTGTTACGCCCTAACATTGTAAAATGGAATATAGATAATGAGATATAAATAGACGAGACTGGTCTGCGTACACATTACGGTCATCGAATAGAGTATCTTTCTTTATATCAAATAATGGGAGCCCTTAGGCCAAAAGGCCGCTGAAAATTGTCTCGAGAGGCTCCGTTGGTGCAAGAAGAACATCATGAAAATTTTAAAAATATGTGCTTCCGTATTGACTTTTCTGTGAGGATGTTTTCACGATTACATGAACTCGTTTAAATTATTGCATGTACAAATGTTGTTTATCCCATGAAGACGAATTCAATACCATTGTTAGGGTATTTTTTACCCCATAATATTTAAAACGTGATACGCTAGATATTGTTTTTACGTTCGCACATGAAAGTCGGCAGATTCGCCAGTTACAAATAAAAATATTTTAATGTCACGTCTACAACATCTTAAGTTACGATCTATGGCTTTTACATTATGTACATAACAATCGAGTACGATAAATCATAGCATAAGAAGTAGAGACAAGATACCTTTTATTAGACATAGTTTCCGTTATTTGCATTTCAATGTTCTCACATTTAGGCCTCTGTTTCTTATGAAATACATTTTTAATAATCATTTTCATCTTAAAGTGACTTCTTGTGTATAACAAATTAATCCTTTTCTAATTGGCAAATGTAATCAATTAGCATGTAGCGTATTGTGGGTGGTGGTTAAGGACACCTTAAATAACCTAAGTGAACACCAATAACAACAACAGCAAATTTTATTCAGCATCGAATACATACAAATCTGGAAACAAAGTGATCCCTCAGAAGCTTCACAACAAAATAACATGAAAATTGCAGACTCTGTTTGATTGAGTCTGTGCATGAGGGATAATGAATGAGTGCAACATCCCTTATGTACCGGCTTGAGCGGTACTCAATTCTCAACACTTAATTGTGCTGGCATCAATGATCCCGAAGTACCAGAAAAAGGGCAACTTTTCACAGCTGCCACCCAGTACTTGACACCTGCTGTGGTGAAGTATAAAAATCTAGAAACAAAGTGATCAATCGGAAGCATTAATTACAACAAAAGTACATGAAAATTGCAGACTCGGTTTGATTGAGTCTGTACATGAGGGATAATGAATAAATGCAACATCTCTCACGCCTCCTAGCACCGACTTGAGCAAATTCAAGCTGACAAAAAATACCAAACATACGGAAACTGGTGGTAAGCGTTGCAAAAAACATGCAGTAGGGTTTATAAAGTAATACATACGTTTAATTTATTCTGTCCCATTCTTTGAATGCAAAATACAAAATGTTGGTAGACTTAACAATGTTTTAGGGTTTGTTGAAGATTTCTAGCTCTTTAATGTAGACCAACAACAAAAATATGGTTTCAAATACTGCCTTCGTAGTTTATTGTATTTTGGACATACTTACAAAAATGAAATTCATTTTTTACAAGATTATCTTACATTGCCTACATTTTCTGTCTACCCTTGTTATGTCTGTCGACCTCTATTTCTAAGAGGTGAGATGAAATTATAAATTTTGTTACAGCAGTAATTATTAAAGCAATGTTAACATATTTCATATAGTCTTCCAATTCAAATTCGTGTTTAAATAAACTGTATGTTTCCAATATGCTAGAATTGTTTATTTTTTACATTGTTTATATACATTTAGAATTCATAACTAAATTGCTTGATAATTATTTACATGATATATTTTATTTTTGTTTAACCATATATAAAGACACTCCTATCTCATCCAATATGCTACGTACTTGAAACGTTCAGTTATTACCATTTTATGTACGATCTTTATCTGCATCGTTCTAAAGTAAAATATAGAATTCGTTTCATTAAGCTGTCGTCATTCATTGACATTTGTTTTTAAAAAATATTTAATTTCGTTGCATTTACGGTTAAATTTTCATGGGGTATATCTCATATAAACCTTTAAGATTAGTAGATTTTCTAAAATCTACTATTGATTAAATAATTTAACTCCAATTGTCAAATGTTAAACACAGTCCTCTTTATATATACCGTTTAAGAACTTAAAAATTGCCAACCTGAATCAATTTTATATAAATTTTGTATTTGTACTTTGAATTAATTATATTATATTTTTTCGTCGAAATCGTGAAAGAAAACTAGTGAGACAAATTTTTAAATAAAATAGTTTTTCATGAGACATCAATGATTTGCCATTTTAATTTTAATTTTGAATGAATGAACGTGTCAATTCGTTCATTTAGCTACGTATTGTGAAGGAACCTGTTTGGAAAAAAACAAACAAAAAAACCAATTAAGTCGAAGTCTTAATTTTTTCGAGCTTACATTTAAGAATGATCTTTTATCCTATCATAGCATGCGGTAATTTCAATCAGGAAAAACAGAGAGTTTAGTGTAATACACCATTAATTTATGTTTAACTTCGTTACGTAATAAAGATAAAAACGAGTCAATTTTATGCCTCTATGTCAGTAGTATAAAGCAAAATTATTTGATATATTTTATTTACTAAGGAAGCGAAAAATAAATTAAGACATAAGATTTTTGTTATTAAATTTGTTTAAGGGGGAAAATGTCTGCGTAAATTTCTAAAGTCATTTAAAATTATGTATCTTTGCAAGCAAGACAAACAAATTCTCTCAATGCCAAATGCTAACCAACAACTGGCAAGCTTTATTGAATTGATGCATGTACGCAATATAATAAATCACCCATTTTTTACATTAAATGGTATCCTTTTATATACTTTATTTTTTTTTTATTTTCTTCTTGTTCGATGCATCTTTTTGTTCAATTTTACGTCGAATTCCAGCTTAACAAATATGTAAGGAACAACTTAAGTACACAGCTATGATTTATGTATTTCAACAACCACACAGACAGAAGTCACAACAGTCGGTGAATTCGTTTGAAAGGACAATGAATTGATATATAATCGTACATATTCCACTGAATTACCAATGTTGTAATAATAGAAAATGAACTTACTAAAATATCAGCCATTGAATTGATTCATATGTTACTAATGTAACCAATGTATACGTTAAATTGTCAATTATATCTGGGAAAACACTCTATAATAATGTTTTTGTATCGTGACAACATTATCTTTAATCCAAAAATCAACCCAAAACAACTTTAATAAAGAATTTCCAGGTTGTTATATCTATTCCTGACCCGAGGAGCGGATGTATCGGCTGTCTTCGTTATGTCTTAAACAAAGCTTAGCTTAACCCTTGCCCTCATGATCATATTGTGAAAAATGGCCGTTTTCATTGAAAAGCCTCCTAATACAAGTTCAAACTGCTATGAAACTATGAAAAATGCTTCAATACCAATCAAACTTGGCACAAATGTTGAGTGGACAATTGCCTTTGTAACGACATGCTCAGTCTTAAATTTCCTGTCACCATGGCAACGAAGGGACGTCTCAAAATTGCCAAAAATCACTATTTTGCCTCGACTTTTTCCATCAAAATTTATTTTAAAGTGCTGCAACTTCTCAAGGGATTGAGATAGAGTCAAAGACTTTTCAGCGTTGGTTACACATTACCTTATGATCGTTCTTGGGTCATTTTTAGGCTCTCATAAGTCCAATATTTTCTTATCCCCCTTCTGGCAACCCCCTCATGTATCTTTTGGATGGGGGCGGCGCCGAAAAAGTGCTCACTTTTTTAGCAACATTTTTCAAACGAAAACATGTATTTGGGGCCCCAAATAGCACTTTTTTCAATATTTGAGGCCTAAAAGAGGGGGTGGGGTAGAAAGTGCGTTTTTCGCGTATATATGGGGTAAAGGGTTAAGTATTCATATGTAAATAAGGAATAACGTAGGTTTTACCTGTATCCACTGGAAAATACGAATTCAAAGAGAACATATAAACTAAATTTATAAACTATATAATGTACCCTGTCTTGGTCAAATGCTATCAACAAATTTGTTTTACTAGATTCTTTTTGTAACACACAACTTATATCTATTTCAAATAACTGAGCAATGCTAAGCTTAGTTTACACTTAAATTCAATTTGTTTGCAGGGACTATTTTAGGTTTGTATCTTTTTGTCGAAAGGCAGTCCTCAGTTCGACATATTCTTCTCAACTTTTTTGTCGTCGATATTGTCGCCTTATTGATCTTGCTAAAGCTAACTTGAGAATAAGTATGTGTGCGTGCGTGCGCGTGTGCGTATGCGTGTGTGATATTAGTATACTACAGTCGCAACCACAAATCATGTGTTACTCTCTCCCGTAGGATATAAGTTACATATATTCATGATATAGTAAACTAGCATGCAGTTGGTATTATAATCAATATTACACGGTATCAAGATGTTCTAACTTTGTATTACCATTGACAAGATATAATACCGCCAAGATAATATCTTGACAACTATGTGTGATCCTTAATCTAAATAGAATACAGAACATTGATTCGATTTTATATGATTATATATTGAGCAATAAATCAGTTCGTTGCTCTAAGGTATTATCGTATGTATTATGAGATAAAGTACATTGAATTTTTCAAGATAAATGTTTACAAATTGTATGCAATGAAAAGCCGTTCAGGGAATTTAATGCCATAGAGGGTAAGTATTATACAACGAAAATGAACAAGGAAGATTAAAACGTAGAAAGCTAATGCTGGTGCAATGAGTACAAAGCACAGATTACTGTCACAGGGGAGAAACGTAAAGTATAAGATAAGATATTGTCTTTTAACTTTATTTTTACGCCCTTGACGAAGTTGAAGCAAGTTTATTAACAAGGTTATGAAAGTAACTATAGTAGTATCACAGTCTCAATTTAACATTTTATAAAGTAAACAGTGTGTCCAAACTTCGTTTCCTTGTTTATATTAATAGATAAATAGATATATATTTAAAAAAACAACAACAACAACCCGAAAAGTACAATGACACATATAAATAAATAAATATGAATATGTTTATAAACTATGTCCATGTATCACTAAAAGAATAATCGGACACAGTAATTTTAGTAAAAATTTTATTTTGAAGAAAAAAAATAACATTTCATGCATGTAGCAAAAGTTTGCGGTCATACACATGTAACTAGTGTAAATAAGAAATACATCTGATTTTTTTTCTCTTAATGACATATGATACAATTAACGGGTCCTGTAGTTTGCTATGAAATATGGAATAAAATACACAAATAAGTTGTCCTCATAACATAAGCTAAGGTATAAGCTTTAGTTTTCTAGTTCATTTTTCATTGTTTATGTTTTTTAACTAAGGGCATTTTTAACATGTAAATGTTAGCTTGAGGTAACAAGACATTAATCCAAACAAGCAAGAATACTTGAGTTGAATACATTTGAAGGTTTATAGCAGTTGTAACTGTTTACAACGAATGCCGGATTAACGGGTTACCTTTTTCATCAAGTCCGACATTTGAAATATCTTCCTACTTGTAACGCAAATTTACCACACACGAGCATATTTTACATAGTTTTGACATCCATGTCTTTACAATTATCTCATTTTATTTAATACATTATTGGTGAATTTGTTTTGAATCATGTAGAAAGAAGCAATATAAGTGGTACATGTATATGTAAGTAACATAAAAAAGGCTAAATCTAACAAACTTTGTTATTTGAAAAACAATACTATCTAAGTTTTGCTATTCTAGCAATTAATCGTGTTTTAGAAAAGTAAAACTTTGTTAATAAGGTTTGTCCGACATTTTGTATCTATTGAAGCCAGGTTCGGATATCCAAAAATGAGACAAACTATTTGCTTTCAAGTGCCTCGACATATGATTGCCATAGTGTCCTTCAATTTGACACGTGACACTTTTAAATAATATATAAAATTATATATCTCCTATCGGATCGGGATAAGTCTACACCGTATGTGACGTGACCATACAAGAGCTTAAATATCATAATTATGATAATAGAAAAATATGCAAAAGCAGTTGATGAAATAACCTTTTTTCATTTACACCGCTATATAAATATAGAGGCTATTTGTTTGTTTTGCATGTATTGTTTTCTCTTAATGGCATATGATACAATTAACAGGTCCTGTAGTTTGTTATGAAATATGGAATAAAATACAAAAATACGTTTTCCTGATAACATAAACAAAATTATAACTAAGAATGTTACTTCATCTGCATAGTATGAAACGCACACACTATTCTTATTGCATATCGTTTTTCTGGCAGCTCTAGTTTTTGACAGACATGTGTCCACTTTAGTCAGTCTCTTACTTAAGTTCCAAAGCACTGGACGAGTTGATGATATGTTGAAGTAACCTCGCGAAAGAGTAACTACGCAAGTACAAGATCTCGTGTCAAGACCACAACCACCACTGCAAGAGCGACTTCTGCTACTCAGGCGGCTCCTAAAAAAGGGAATCAGGGATAGGTGCCCATTTCGAGGTCTTAATATTACGTCTAATATAACCGACAGAGGACAGAGCAATGGCTCCATAGTACCAACGTATGGCTTGAGCTGAGTGGGCAAACAGTTTGTTTACCGAAGTCGTTTTAACTTATACCTCAAGGATGGCATAGAATGCGTGATTATACACTTAGTGGTGAGAGACTGAACGACAACTGTGTATTTCAACGAGACCAGTACGACAGGGGCTCAGTGATGGTGTGGGCAGGGGTTTCGTTCCACACGAACACATACTTGGTAGTGGTTAGAGGCAATCTTTATGCTGCTAGATACTAACAGGAAATTTTGATGCCCGTTGCTACGAGCGGGTGGTATTGTTGTATGATGGTGCACCAGCAAATACAGCGCTACCACCCTACTAACCATATTACGGAATGCCGTAAGGGCCATCGCCTACGAATGTGTTGATCTGAAACGCGATAGTCATGGTGAAAACGCGAATTCACGAAACTACAATGGTGAAAACGCGAAAGTACGATGATGAAAACGCGATAGTACGATGATGAAAACGCGACTAAATACTGGACTCAGTAAGGAATACAAACCTATGAAAGAAAAATTAATTATGTATAATTATGTATTAAGTTATAGTAAATATTATTTCTTTCAATAATTTCGAGGTTTAAGGGAAACTAATTCTGGAAAAAGTCAAGCTTGAGTTATGAACCTTGCCACTAAACATGTGTGTAATGATAAGAAATATTTATTTGAAGTTTGAAGTAAATACCTTAAAAAGTAAAGAAGTGATAATATTTCTTGAAGAAAATCCTGAGTTCAAAGAGTGATAAATCTGAAACGATTGCTTCAAGAGTTTTGAACCTTGTCACATAAGATGTTATTGATGATAAGGAATAAATATTTGAAGTTTGATGTACATGTAGATACCTTTAAAACTAAAGAAGTTATAGTACAAAATAACATTTTTCAAGTAAAAAAATTTTTTTGAGGAGATAATTCTTGCAATATTGGTGCTAGAGTTATGAACTTTGTCACATAAGATGTGGCTAATGATAAGGAACATATATATGAAGTATGAAGTTGATCCCTTAACAAATAAGTAACAGTAAAATAAATAATACTTTTTAAGGAAAATTCTTAGTTCACGGGGAGATAAATCTGAAAATATCTGTGCTAGATTTATAAACCTTGTCGCAAAAGATGATACGGAACAGATATTTGAAGTATGAATTTGATCCCTTAAGAAATAAAGAAATAAGAGTAAAAAATAGAAAAATAGTATTTTTTAAGGAAAATTCTAAGTTCAAGGGGAGATAAATCTAAAAATATGTGTGTTAGAGTTATGAACCTTATCACTTAAGATGTGGCTAATGATCAGGAACATATATTTGAAGTATGAAATTGATACCTTAGGAAATGAAAAGGTTATAGTGACAAATAGTTTAGATATACTACACCAAAACTTTAATCTGAAATCTGGACGCCGACGCCGACGCCGTGGTGATAAGGACAGCACTCCATATACTTCGTATAGTCGAGCTTAAAACTAAATAAACAGTCGTTTTTATTTCTTAGGCAACCTTTTGTTTAAGTTGAGGTCGCTAGGCCGCTAACTTCACGCATCTTGATAATTGTTGTAAATATGTGGTAAAATATTTATCAACAATAAAAAAAATCTACTTAATTATTCTTGAAAACGTTCAGATAAAGAGATTTATGTCACATTCAAATTCGAGTATAATTATGATTCGGAGGAACAGTTTAGAACATGTTTTTAGCATTCATGTTACCTTTTTGTTCGGGTTACCTGTTGTTTTTTTTACTGTGATGCCAAACAGTAACATATACTCGTATATGTTTAGTTAATTTTTCAAAACTCTTGATGAGTTTGTCACTTCACAAAATTGATTCCAAACATTTATAAGATAGGTTTACGTAGAAGTTATTAAATAACGATTATCATAAGTGTACGTTATGGTACTAAATCGCCCCTGTTGAATGATATTGTAAACTAGCTGAAGGAAATAACCGGTCATGTGTCCATGTGTTTGACATTTTCCACCTTGCCAATCAACATAATCAAAGAAAATGTACAGTGCCTATTGTGTAACATTACTTAACAAACGATAAATGACATTTTATCTTAAACAACTGTGGTTCAATTTAAATTACTGATGAAAAAGACGTCTTATGATACTTAAAAAACTGTTGTCAGTCCCGCATACTTTCCGATATCTACGCATGTTTTATATACTTAACGTTTTAGGTCATGCAATCATATTATTTCATTGCGACAACAACACGTTTATTAAAGCCTTTGCTTATGGAAATAATAAAATTGAACACTTTGCATTCATGACATCTAATTTATGAGTTTATAGTTTTAATAATGATACTAGCAAACCTTCGTACACATTTACGTGAATTAATTAATGCTTAAAGTATGCCCATTCTAATGCTTTACCCCCGCTTTTAAGGGTATTCAAATAGGCTAGAACATTGAAACTTAGGTTCATGGGTTTAAACTCCAGAAGGGTCAACTGTTTTTATTTCTTTTAACATTATCCTCAATTTCTCATATCCCTTTTGGGGAAAAAGTGTTTAATTTTAATTATTTAATCAATATAGGTATACATGTATATTGATTAAATAATGCTAAATCTAATAACAAATATGGTACCTGATATTTTCAAAGTGCAACAGAATAAAAAAAGACAATAAAAATATTGAATAATTTATAAGATCAACCAATAAGCTTTTGAGAAAATTTATGGAAACTTTGAAAACAGGCACTCAGTATAGTGAAAGTAAGGGATTTTATAAAATTAAGCTCTCTAAGTAGGAAATTAGTCAGACACGTGTTAAAATGGATGGGATCTGGTAACATTTTTATACTTTTCACAAAGTTTGAGTAGAAAAAAGTCATTTTGCTTAGCTGAATGATACATTTTGTTCTTACCAAAATTAATGAGAACACATTTTTATCAGGATGATGTGGTAGATTATTTAAAGGTTCGTTATGTCTGAAAGGGGGCCCTTATACCGACCAGGATTAAATTCAGAAAAGCGGACATAACTCGATTTCTATACGATAAAGATAGTTTAAATCTTGCATATAGCTGTGCTTTAAGGTATATATCTGACGTTTGTTGTCAATTTTTATGTTCCCTATAGTACCCGTTAGGATAGTCATACCTTAAATGCAGAAATGTTTAAGATTACTTAAATTCACCATTGCATCGGTAATTTATAAAAAAAAACCTGTAAATCATTTACATGCTAGAAGTTGTTGAATACTAATAAATAAAATGTTTTATTTTCTCATTGCTTTTTCGTCTTACGCAGAATGCGCATGCGCAAAATACTTCTTCCGTTTCTATGTAAATATCTGACTGCTAAAAGGTCAGCCCAACTTGCACCTTTTAGCTTGTTGTTTCAAGATTAGAATTCGGATATTCTCAATGTTCACGAGAAATACTAGTAGCGTATCTGAGAACAAAATATGTTAAATCTTAGGGCGACAAATACTTGGTAGGGAATTCATTATTTTTTCTAAGCATGTGAATGTTATTTGGGTGCCTTCTATCAGTAGTAATTCCAAGCCTTCGTTTATCTTCCAATTTGTTACTAACAATGAACTGTTACGTTTCATCAATCTTTTTATTTTACAATTTATTTAAGATAAGCAAAATCAGATGCCAAAAAAAAGTTTCACCCCACATTCATTTATTCTTTCTTTTTCATTAGTTCATATTAAAAATTGATCCTAAAGGCTCAATTTCAGATCTCAGAAAAATATTCTGTTTCTCTTTTCATTGCCTTTCAGGTAAAATCAAGTAAGATAAGGAACAGTTCTAAATGGACCATATCATTATAAAATCCATTTCCCGTTCAAACACACTGTATAGTACTTCAATAGAATTAAAACACTTTAAGTTTGAAGTGAATCCATATAATACATAAATAAAAACGTTATAGCCAAAATAGCAAAATAAAAGAAAAATTTGAACAATTTGCGGTCATTTATGGATGAAGGTCAATGTTAGTCTGGTCTACTGAAAGGGTTGTTGTGGTCAAGTATGAGGACAATACATTAAGAAATTAGGTTATGATCAAGGTACAAGTTTGCGAACAAAACGGCAACGCCGAAGCGACTGTAACAATACATCTTTTGTTCTGTTTCTTTTAAAGTGATCTAAAAATGAGCATTATGCTCGAATTGTTTGATTAACTCAAACTGAATGACCAACTTTGAAACACTTTAAATAATAAAATACAACTTGTAGCGAAGAAAAACAGAAATATCTGTACTGACGTGTTTACTCGTTTATTTCTATAAATAAAGTTGGAAAATTAAATTAGCTTTCAGCAGATAGACTGTTGTAACAGTGAAACGATTTACATGTATAAAACTTTAACAATCATGCAGTAAACAGATGAAGCAATAGTTTAAACTTAATGATACATTAAATCAGTTGATCATTGTTGTATGATTGTAATGGCTTATTCACTCATGTTGAATAACCGACGTTAAAGTGAAAACAATAGGCATTTATAAAGTATAACTTGTAGTTAAGCAAAACAGACATATAGTCTAAATTGAATCACGTGCTGCCTTGTATTTTTATGCTCCCCGGAGGAAGAGCATATGGTCGCCGCCTTGTCCGTATGTTCGTCCGTCCGTCTGTCCGACCGTTGTCTTGTCCGGAACAGGACATGAAAACCCTCGGAGATAATTTGTTTAAACTGCACTCTGCACTGGTAGAGGGCGTAAAGAACCATAACTATTTTTTGTCCCGTTTTTTTTAATTATCTCCCCTTTTAGAAAAACACTTGTCCGGGACATAACTCAAATATTGTAAGAGATATCAACATGAAACTTTGTTGTTAGATAGATCTCAATGGGGTGATGTGCAGGGCATAAGAACCGTACCTCAGCCTTGCCTTATTTAGAGTTATTGCCCTTTGTTAATATTTACGAATTTGAACTTTATCCGGGACATAACTCTAAAATTATAAGAGATATCAACATAAAACTTTGACGGTAGTAGACAGAAGTGCAGTGCAAAAGAACCTTAACTCTATTTTGCCACATTTTTTAAGTTATCTCTCCTTTCAGAATACTTTTTTGTTGTCATAACTCTAAAACTATAAAAATATATCAACATGAAACTTTGTAGGTAGATAGATCTCAATGAGTACATGTTGTGCACAAGAATCGTAACTCTGACAAGCCTTATTTTGCAGTTATTGCCCTTTGTTCATTTTTGCACTTTGAACATTATGGGACATTATTTGAAAACCATAAGAGGTATCAACAAGAAAATTTGTAGGTAAATAGATCCCTTGAAATAGAAAGGCATTGCAAAAGAACCGTAACTCTGCCTAGATTATTTTTGGGGTGATTGTCCTTTTTTTTCAATTTAACACTGAAATATGTCCGGGACATTACTGTGAAACTACAAGATGTATCAACAAGAACTAAGACGGTAGATAGATCTTATGGATTAGAAAATCAAGTGCTTAAAACAGTAACTCTGCCTTGCCTTATTTTGGAAATATTTCACTTTGAACTTTGAACAGGGACATAACTCTAAAACTACTAGAGATGTACCTGTCTGTGTCCAAAACCTATTCGGGGAGCATCACCCTGTTCAAACCGGGCCCTTGACTCTCTGACGTGTTTGAATTTCATTAGTGTATAGTACAACGACGGAAGGACGATGAAAATGATATGTGAAGCCAAACAGAAAACAGAAGACGCAATAGGATTTTACCATAGGTGTAGGGCTCACAATCGGCTCTATAACTAGTACCACATGTCCCCTATAACAAAAACATATTCACATTAATTTTATTATTTTTTTTATAAAAGTCCGTACATTTATTAAAAATAAGTACATATAATTGTTTAATATGACAATATGTTTTATTATATATGAGTATATATTAGTAAATCAATGTAATTTGTAACTTACTAAAATGTTGAATCTATATTTATACACGCCCCGACAGGTTATTAAATAATCTGCTTAAGTACTCCTGTTTGTAACCGTTAGAAGAAAGTATGTGAATTCATATGTTTCATATTGATGCTAAGTACGTAAACTTGGTACATCTATGCCATAAATTGTGTGACGTATTTTGAAACAAAGAACAGAGTTTTCATTAAAACTGCTGCAAAAAAGTGGGAAACGAAGTCTCGCCATATTCAACCTACACTTTAATGCTAAGTTCTTACACAACATGTCCGTTACAGGACTTTGATGGTTATAATTGCAAGCAATAATATAATCCAAGTAAATTCAGCAAAAAATTACGTTAGCCCTTGAAATTTTTCTGTAGCTTTTAATTTGTGCACTCATTATACAATATTCAACGTAACAACTTATGTGTATTATATTGCAAAGTACTCCAAGAAACCTTCCTTCCAGTAATGAAATCCTGCAAAGTTTCACAATACAGCCTTTAACGTACTCAGAAATGACACTTATGTATACAAATACAAAAGATATACTTAAAATATACCAGTCTCAATAGGGATGACTTGAAATGGGCCACTTCAAAATTTAAAAGAACAACTTTCTAGACTACAGCGGGCAGGGTCAAATTGCGTACCGGGTGACACAAGAAGTATGAAGCCAGATATGGATAAAGAAAATAGGTTTTACAGATAAATAGGATAGCATATAGTTCTGTTCTATCAAAACAGATTTCATTATATCACAAGATGAAGAGAAATACTAATTTTAATAGAAAAAAGCCCTTATATTTTGTGTTTATCATACACTATACTTGACATTAAAATCTGAAATACAATCGACTCCACTTATAACGAACTCGCTTATAACTAATTATCGTTAATACCGAACTAAATCTGATATCCCCGGCCGATTCCTTCTTTATTTTATATTAAATCACATCGCTTTATACGTACTCGCTTATAACGAATTTTCTGCTCTAGCGAACCTTTTTTTCAAGTTCCAACGGCGGAAAACATGTAAATTTCCACGGTTAAAACAAACTGTTAATTTTGAAATATCGGGATGCTCTCGATTATGACCAGAACATGCTATCCGATAATTATTCAATTGAGTGATAGCACGGGTAAGAATAAAGATTTTGTTAAAATGTTCTCTAAACATAATTCCGTACTTGTTACGGAAAATTGGTATTTCGCACCCTCAGTTGATAAATTTCTGTAAATACCCGATAATTACCAAAATAACCATTTTTTTGTTTGCAATATTAACCAAACAACAACAAACAAATAGTTATTAAAATACAAATGGTATGCACTTTATAGACAAGTACTACATGTCTAAAAACATGTACCATTTACATAATATATTGTTCAATATATTGACCCGCATTAAATTACCGCTGCCGTAAAATACAGATTATACCGTTAACCATTGACAGATATGCCTTTTTCACGGCAAATAACCTACCCAAACAAGTCAGCAACTTGTTGCTACTTCGCTTTTAGCGAACTTCGGATATATAATGGACGATATTTAAATGTCCCATTGGGTTCGTCATAAGCGGAGTCGACTGTACATTTCTTTAAATTGACTGACTTCAGAAGAATGTGGTCCGACACGACATCAGTACAAATATCGAAAATATGTTCCACTGCAGTGACTAATAAATTTCTAAAGTAAAAATACGAACAATTAAAGTGCGTTTTCTATTTCATCAATATTTCTCAATATGTCATTTATACTTATATAATTGAATAATATATTTTATAACATGACACAAATCATCTTCAACACCCTTATCACGGTGTCAACTAAGACGTACGTTGTTATATGTAGATTATTGAATAAAATTAATGACCATTTATTTATCTATATTTAAGGACTGGAGATGGCGGAGTCTTCTAATATTGAGAAGGAGAATGGACGCAAAGTCATAGTTAAAAATTTTGTTGCACTGAAAAAGTATATGCATCCTGATACTATAATTGACTGTGAAACGGACTCTGAATTACTCACTGTCAGAGAGAAAAAATCATTTCAGGTACGGTATAAAGCAGTTTTAAGGCCAGTGAAGTTTAGTTTACATCTGAAGGCCAAGTGGTTCATCTGTTTTAATTTTCAGTTTTTGATGAAACGTGTAACAATGTATAATTCTTATTTTAATTGTCAATTGTAACATAACACCTGAGACATCTGAGGAATAATCTTATTTCACGCTTATATCTATTGTATTCTTAAAACATTTTTATCATTCCTGCATTCATAAAGCTATTCTAATAGAGCACTTTTTAAAACAATTTTTATGTCATACAAACAAAGCAAAAATTAAACGCTTGTGAATATCATTGATAAAATACTATGTTTCAGGGTAAGGACCTTATTGAAAAGAATGACGCGATATTAAGAAAAGTAATATCCAAAGGTGCCAGAGGTTACAAAGATTTTAAAGAGCGTCTTAGAAAGACTTGGCAGACTGAACTGCTAGAGCTGCTCATTTGCGCAGAGAATAGACAGGACATAAACGAGATAGAGGATCGGCTTAAGAAAAATGCAGTGCTGAGTCCAGAGTACATCAAACACAGAGGTGGTAAGTCATTTGTGTTAAGCTCACATTAGCACAGAATGCAGTGGTGAAATTTTCTATATGCAAGGAAACACAATTTTATCTACGAAATCTTCAAACTTAAACACAATAATTTTTTAAGAACGATCAGCAATACTTAGGCATTTCACACAGAAATGACATTGACCTTGAAGATCTAACCATTTTTTCCATTTGCTGTTACTTGCTATTACGTCGTTATAAATAAATGGATTGACTTCATATAAGCCCACAACAGTCTTTAGGATAAGACCATAATGTAAACTAAGCTAAAAATTACCATTGCTCATTTATGATCTTGACCTTGAATATTAAGTTATTAAATTTGAACTGTATTTTGATATAATGGACAAAACGTGGTAATTAATCAATGTATTATCTTCAAACTAGGGCAAAAACATCTTTTGGGCAAGACCATCTTGTTTGAAGTGACCTTGATTAAGAACTTAAATAAAATTGATCATCAAGGTCAAATAATTGAATATAAATGAAATTGTCATGATGTTATTATTCATGTACGGATTTATCTTGTTTTCCTTTATATGGCTATGAAATTTGTTATTATTTTAGATTAATTCAGTTCATATCTATAAACAAAATCTTTGGATTCTTGCATGTGAGGAAGCTATCCAGCTTGCTTACGGAACGTCGGTGGTTCTACACAGATTGCCTGAAATAATGCACGGAAGGGCAACTGAGGTTTTCCTCAACTATTAAGCTGGAACGTCGCCATATGACCTATAATGTGTCGGTGTGACGTAAAACCCAAGTAAATAAACAAACAAAATATCTACGACTTTATGCTGGCATATTGCCAAGAGGCATGCAGTGTTTTCAGTGAACGAGTTTTATGACCGGAAACTCAGCAGGGTTCAAGGCTCCAATAAAAACAATTTGGTAATTTGCATTTATCTTAAGCCAGTTTTTGCTTATATGATATCATTAATGTGCTTTTTAAAGGATTTTTAGGCCAGGGTGTCTAAGGCGGATACTTCAGCCCCTTAAGCCCCTCCCGATGGATTCGTGCCTGATCTCTATTTGTTTAAAGTGCCCAGTGAAAAAAAGAATAATAGAAGGGCTAGCAAAACAACATTTTCCTAATTGCTAAAAAATGTGTCCTGTTTATGTTTTTATCAATGCTTATAAATAATCATATGAAGCATGAAAAGTGCTCTCAAGCAACATAGCTCAATTTCTTACAAACGCGATTAGTCTCAATAGCTTGATTGCAAGACCGACCCATTTTTTACAAACTGATATTACATGATATAAGATGTCTGACGTTACAAAGGGCGACTGTCGTAAATAACAAAAAGCACTGGCCAACAATATGTACTACGTAGTATACATGCTATGCTATGTCGGACCGTATATGGAACGGAACGTATATGTAACACGTGCGGGACATACTCGGCCAAATTAATCACAGCTGTCTTTATGTGACTTATACGTTTATGCAATGTGGTAGGAAATACCTGACCATACATGTCACACATTTTACAAAGTAAACTAACATTATCATCGCCGTTTCAACCTACCTGTATCAACGTAAATAATACATCATCATCAAAACAACAACATCATCATCATCATTAGCATCAATGATACATTATCATCGTAAACCATATGTTTATGTCCATGCCGATTTTCTTATTATTTTACCAGTAAAATGACTACTAAGTCAATACACAGAGACTGCCTTTGTCGAAAATATGTGCTTAATATTTTGCACATTGATATTTATTGACTTGAAAATAAATCTGCCGTCTCACTTAAATCCCGGCAGAGTCCCGGCAGAAGTCCGGGATGATCCGGGAACGACCGGTGTACGACCGGGAACAACCGGAGTACAACAGTAACTCTGCCGACAACGTCCAGGATGATCAGGGAACATCCTGCATTCGACCCCGAATGCAATAAAATATTAAATATTATCATGATCAGTGAAGATTAACCTTTGCCGGCTTCATCCTTAGCTCTGCCGGAAATGACCGGGGTTACACATTGGAAGCACCGTAGCTTTGCCGGCACAAACTGGGGATGAAACGGCCGGTAAAGCTACGGCAGAGCCCCGGTGAATGCCGGAAGAGCCCCGGTGAATTCCGGGCAGAGCCCCGGTAAATGCCGTAAGAGCCCCGGAGGCTGACGATGAAGGTACGGTTGATCCCAGTAGAGTCATGGCAAAGCCCGGCTCTTTGCAAAAGAATCACGGCAATTTAGGATGTTTGAACCTGTGTGTCTAAAAATCCTTCCCCGTTTCCTTTAAGTCCACTCTCGCATAAGGATTATTCAGACAATGATCATAAATTACTTATTTAATAGGAGATAATATATTGTTATGTATCATCGACATCATTTTCGCACGTTTTTTAATCCACCGGGGTTCTACCGGGGCTCTGCCGGGATCGTCCTTTGCTCTGGCGGGGTTCTGCCTGGGTCAACCGGGAACAACCGGGGAAGCACCGGCATGAACCGTAGCTTCAACTTGGCTCTGCGTGGATGATCCGGGGCGCATCCTGGCTGTTAGTTTGGAATTACCGTAGTGCTGCCGGGTAAATGAGACCGCAACTATATTTTTATCCCTGATCGTTCCGGATAATCCCAAAAATTTCGGGATGGTCCTGGGCTTTGCCAGATGTAAGTGAGACCGCAGCTTTAAATATTGACTTTTTTGTCCCAACTCTGAAGGCGAGGGGGGTTTAAATATTTTACTTGTCCGTGCGTCTGTGCAGTATTTGAGCTATGGTCATGAAACTTTAAGTGAATATTAACCAGCATATGAAATTGTATACATTGACTTTCGCTCGCATTTATGCGAGAGAGATTGTCATTTACCTAGTGAAATCAGCAATTTTCCACTTGTCATACATTGAAGGCTCAGCGCAAGACTAATCTAACTCAATATTTTTCAGAAAATGTTTTTTTTTATATGTTCTTGCAAAAATTCCTTCAATGCATGTTCTGTTTAAAGCCATAATTAATTTCCCACTATTTTTTTATGTTTTACATATTTTAAGAAAATATTCTATCTTGTGATATAATATATTCAGTGAAAAACTATTCTTAGTCAAGTTAGAATAGTTTGACAATCGTTTTACAGTTAAAAACTTGATATTCTTTTGTGCAAGACTATGCTAACTTCAAGTTAGAATTGTCTAGCGAAATAAAAGATGTTGTTAACAGGAGTAATTGCTATTTGAACTATTCTAACTGAAAATTAACACAGTTGATGATCTCATCACAAACTTGCATGATGTCATAGATTCTAAAGATAATTTATAACACTATTTCTATGAAATTTTATAGTTTTAACATATTCTGATGTGTGTTTGCCATTTTTTCGTTGTTTTTCAAGATGAAGAAAATTTGATTCCTCATTCATTTATACCAAGTGTAACAATCAATTTTAAGCACTTTACTGACTGCATGACATTTCAAATTCTCTGTACAAAGATTTAAAAAAATAAAAAATCAGAAATCAGTCTTATACAATTTTAGAAGAAATATTCCCTTTTTATTCTGGAAATTTACTTTTTTATAGTACTGATGAATATTAAAGTTGCTTACATATAAATATTTGTGGTTTATGGCCAATCTAGTTTACTGGATGGAGAAAGTGAAAAGTGCCCCATGAGTACTGGCTTACAGTAAATTTCAATAAAACCACAGAAGAATAAAACAAGCTTTATGTCAATACAATCATGCAAAAATCATCTCTGAATTTATTCCAATTCAAAAATAAAAAAAACATATTTATTTGAAAAAAGTGTTGCTAGTATGCACAAATTATTAACCTTTATTTAGGAAGCCTTGAGGTGTATTAAACCGTTCAAAATTACTTAGGTTAAGGAGACAACTTTAAAATACCCATATCTTGACCAAAACACACTGTTTCAAACAAGATATGTTTGTTAAACATGAATGCCCCCTATGGGCAGCCAATTAGTCATGTGATCAGGTTATTATTCATGACTTCTGACCCAGTGAACAAAAAAATAATAAAGGTTATCTACTGGTCATGACTTGTCACAAGGTAATAATTATTGTGACCCCATAGGCTGCGTGCAGCAATTTAAGTTATTACAAATCTTACCAAATAAAATATGCATAAATTTTATGAATCATGTAGGCCTCATTAATGACAGCCAAGTTGTTATATTACATAAGACTTTCAAATGTGTATACCAAACGCAGTTTTAGTTTAATATAAAAATATCAACCGAGGCAACTTGACTTGTTGAGTTATTAGTCAGAAACCATCTTAAAGTACAAGGTCAATTTGACACTGACCCCTTGACCCCAAAATCAATAGGGGTAATCTACTGGTCATGACCAATCATCATATAAAGTTTGAAGTTCCTAGGCCTAAGTGTTCTTTAGTTATTGATCGGAAACCGTTTTTACTTACAAGGTGAATGTGACCTTGACCTTTGACCCCAAAATCAATAGGGGTCATCTACTGGTCATGGCCAATCATCATATAAAGTTTGAAGTTCCTAGACCTAAGCATTCTTTAATTATTTATCTGAAACCATTTTTACTTACAAGGTCAATGTTACCTTGACATTTGATCTCAAATCAATAGGGGTCATCGACTGGTCATGACCAATCATCATACCAAGTTTGAAGTTCCTAGGCCTAAGCGTCCTTTAGGTATAGAGTGGAAACCATTAATGACTTCAAGTAAATGTTACCTTGACCTTTGACCCCTAAACCCCAAAATCAATAGGGTTCATCTGCTGGTCATGACCAATCATCATACTAAGCTTGAAAAGTGACCTTGACCTTTGACCCCAGAATCAATAAGGGTCATCTACTGGTCATGACCAATCACCATACCAATTTAAAGTTCCTAGCCCTAAGCGTTCTTTAGTTATTGATCGGAAACCGTTTTTATCTACAAGGTCAATGTAACCTTGACCTTTGACCCCTTGACCTTAAAATCAATAGGGGTCATCTACTGGTCATGACCAATTATCATACTAAGTTTGAAGTTCCTAGGCCTAAGCGTTCTTAAGATATTGATCGGAAACCGTTTTTACCTACAAGGTAAATGTGACCTTGACCTTTGACCCCTTGACCCAAAAATCAATAGGGTTCATCTGCTGGTCATGACCAATCACCAGGCCTAAAAAGGGGGGGGGTCAAAAGTGCGTTGTTTCGCATATATATGAGGTAAAGGGGTAAGGCACTTCGATTTTTTTCTGTGTACCATCATATATATTACTTTATCACATTATGTTTATATTCAAACAAGAGCCGGTTGAACCGGGTGATACTCCCCGAATAGAGTGTGGAGTCAGAAAGGTTTACCTCTGGTGGTGTCAGAGTTATGTCACAGACAATGCACAGTCATGATGTGACCTTGACCTTCAAGGTAACGACCCAAATGTTGGATGCTTCACGTTGTCTAAATATTGTGATCATTTCTGTGAAAAAGTTGTAAAATCCAACCTCAAATAACGAAGTTATGGGCCGGACACGATTTTGCTGCAAGGTCATGCTGTGACCTTGACCTTCAAGGTAGTGACCAAAATGCTTCCCGCGACACGTCGTCTCAATATGGTGATCATTTCTGTGAAATAGTTTGTTAAATCATACTTCAAAAAACAACTTTTTAGGCCGGACATGATTTTGCTGCAAAGTTATCCTGTGACCATGATCATCAAATTAGAGACCAGAATAATGCGTGCGAAACGTCGTCTTAATATGGTGAACATTTCTATTTAAAGTTGTAAAATCCGACTTCAAATAACGAAGTTATGGCCGGACACGATTTTGCTGCAAGGTCATGCTGTGACCTTGACCTTCAAAGTAGTGACCCAAATGCTGCCCGCGACACCTCGTCTCAATATGGCGATTATTTCCTTAAAATTGTTTTAAAATCCAATTTCAAATAACAAATGTATGGGCTGGACACGGTTTTGCTGCAAAGTTATGCCTTGACCTTGACCTTCAATGAAGTGACCAAAATGATTCCCGCGACACGTCGTCTCAATATGGTGATCATTTGGAATGTACTTTACAAATGAAATTATACCGCCAAATAAAATTGATTATTTTATGCCGTGACTTAGATATAAGCAAAATCAATTTTTTTTTTATTCAATAAAAACGAATTTTTGAACATTTTCAAAAAATCATTTTCTTCACGCTTGCTTTTTGCATGGTTGCTGCATGTGTGTCATATGCTGCATAAAGGTCTGGCAGAATGTGTTTTTTCCTAATGAATCACAAAGAATGGATGATACAATGATTATGGGTAGGGTGGCCAAATGGCTAAGATGTTGACCTTTCGATCCCAGAATTGAGAGTTCGAGCACAACTCGGATCATGACTATGTTTCCTCAATTGGTATCTGTACTGGTTAGTTCAAGGAAGCGGACTATAAAGTGATTAATATAAGTTTAACGAACGTGTTTCACAATCGAGCATAAATAGATATGTTTACACTTTTAGCTTGTAGATATATTATGGGCCCGGGTATGATTTTGTTCAAGCAGAAAGAAATATACAAAATTATTCTAGTGCAAGACGAATATATATTCTTGTTTACAGGGGTATTTCCCCAGTAAATAAAAAAATATGTTTTTGCTCTTTTTTTGGGTAAAATATTTTTAAATTAAAAATTTTAAAAAGGGAATTCGATGATTTATATGTTTTTATAAAAATTTAAAAATTTTAATTTTTCAAAATTTATTTCCCAAAAGGTCCCCAAAAACCCTTTTTGGGAAATGGGATTTGTGTATGGGGAAAAATAATTGTATGATTGATTTTTTAACTAAATAACTAAAAATTAAAAATTTTTCTATGATTTGTAAAAAAACAAAATATTTTTAATAAATCTGAGCTTTAAATTGTTCTTTCCCCTTTTTTAAAATTTGGGGGCATTTTGGAAAAAAGGGGCTTTTTTCCCTTTGAAAAGCCCCCGGTTTTGAAAGTTAAAAGGGGCCCTATGAACTTTTAAAAAGATTTTAATACTAAAAAAATATAAAAAATAAGTAATAAAAAATTAAAAGTGGCCCAAAGGGTTTATCTTATGAAACGTATTTTTATAAATTAAAACCCCGTAAAATTGATTTTGGGTTTCTTTTTACTTATGGTTGTTTTGCAGTCTTCAAATTATCCGACAAACATGGATTCGTTTGTAAACAAAAAAAATTGGGTTCCCGCAATTTAGTTTTTAAAAGTATGATTGTTTTAAAATACGTCATTTACTAGTTTAGAAATTTTATAGATTACTTTTGGGCCAGTGAAAAAATAGTTTTACAAAAAAGGGAAATAAGGGTTAAATAATAAAAATAAAACAAAAATCCCCCTTAGTGGCAAAACGAAAATTAAAAAAACCCACTTTCAAAATTAACATAAATTACATTTAAAAAAGATTTTAAAGAAATAAATGTATAAATTTTGTTAATTTTAAAAAAAAACAGTTTTTAAATTCAGTTCTTTTTTTCTAAAATTTAAATTTTAAATTTTTAAAGTTTTCCCCTGGGGTGTTCTTTTCCAAAATTGCTTTGGGCATTGGCATTTCTTTTGGGCGAGGTTAGCAGTGGTTTCTGCTTTTGATCGTTATAATGTAAATACGCATGGAAAAGAGAGGTAACTCTTCAATATACGTATTGGAAGCATTTGCAGTATGGGTTGAGGAGTTGCCACCCCTTTCATTATGTTTCAGTAGAATGACAATACAGGCAACTTTATGATGTTTTGTTTTACAATTTGTAAATGTTTTGTATGGATGAGACTTTTATAAATATTTTATGGAGCTATATGTGCTTCTGAAAATAGCCCGTTTAAATAAAAAAATGAAAATTCCCTCCGTCCCAGGGAAAAAAAAGATTTAAATCCCTATTTCTAAATATTATTACAAAAGGTAGGGTTTTTTTTGGGGATAGCTGGTGTTTATCAGTTTGGGGTATTTACCCCCGAACTGGGATTTTTGGATGTGTGGAATCAGATTATGTAAGATCAAAAAACCAAATTTGTTCAAGCGGGGGGTTTTTTTCTTAAAAACTTGTTGAATTATCCCCATGGTTTTACAAAGAGGGTGATTTTTGATCATGTATAACTAATGAAAATCCCCATTTGTCATACCAATATTCGATTTTTTTCCCCCCAAAAATTTTTTTAAAAAATTTTTAAAAAATTAAAATTAAATCTTTTTTAAAAAAAGTGAAAACCCCCTTTCCTCCAAAAAAAATTTTTTAAAAAAAAATAAATATTTTTTTTCAAAATTTAAAAGGAAAAATGTTTTGGGAAAATTTAAGACCCCCCTTACCTCCCAAAAATTTTAAAGGGGTTTTTTGTACGGAAAAATTTTTAAAGCGCCCAAAAACCCCCAAAAAATAGGGGGAGTTTAAAAAAGGGGAATTTTTGAAAAAAAAAAATTTTTTTTTTTAAAAATTATTCCCTTTTAAAAGGGTTTTAAAAAAAATTTAAAACCCTTTGATCGAAAATGTTTTTTGAAATAATTCTACCCGCTTTTGATGTTGGGAAAAACCCCCGGAAATTTAAAGACCAATTTATTTAAAACCCCAAAAGGGTTTATCAAATTTAAACCAAATTTTTTTAATTTTTTATTTATTTTTTTTGGGAAATAAAATTTTTTTTTTCATCGGGCTGTTAAATTTTCCTGAATAAAATTTATTTTTTGAAGTTTTTTTTGTAAAATTTTTAATTTAATGTTTATTGGGGTTAAATTTTAATTTATTTTTGAGGGTTTTTATTTAAAAAAATTTTAAAAAAAAATTTATTTTTCCCCAGTTTAAAATTTGAAAAATGGGCAAAAAACCCCCGAATATATAAAGGAAGAAATTAAATAAAGTTAGGGTTGAAAAATTCCATTTTTAAATTAATTTAAAAAATTTTTTCCGAAAAATTAAAATGGGTGGGGTTTTTTACTTTAAAAGGAAAGGGGAAAAACTGCTTTTTAAACTTTTGACTTTAATAAAAAAATTTTAATTAATTTTTTAAATTTGTATTTTTTTTTTCCAAAAATAATATTTAAATAAACAAACATTAAATCATAAAAAATTTTTGTTTATTTTGATATATATCAAAATGGGGGTGGTGGTTATACGTTTCGTAGTAAATCCCCTATGTTTTCCCCTTTTTTCCCTTATCTTCACCATTTTTCCCACCCCCCTTTCCCTTTTTTAAAATTCCCCAATTTACTGTTTGAAAATAACATTCATAAAACGGGAAAGGGTTTTAAAATTTTAAAATTTTTTGGGGATTTTTAATATTCAAGTTAAGATTCAGTGTTTTAACAGCTATCAGTTGGTTTGTTCATATTTTTTATAGGTTATGCTTATATTCAAAATTTCAGTTTTGACATTTGGAAAATGGTTTAATGCTGGCTCCCGATGATTAAAAAAATTTTTACTTTTGCCCATACCGATGTTAAATTTTAAAAAAAAAAAAATTTCTGAAATACTATTGACATTTTTAAAAAAAAAAATGAGAAAATCATGCAAAAGTATGGGGTTTAAAATACTGTTTGGTAAAAAACCTTTTTAAAGGAAAACTTTTCGACTGATTTACTATTTGCAAGTTTTCAAAAATTTTAAGTCAAGATTTTAAGTAAAAATTAAAGTCAAGGGAAATTTAATTTTGAAATTATAATTACCATGGCTTGTCACAGTTATCACTGTAAAATAGCAGCACCCCTAGAATGTTTTATGATCCTTATCATGTTTTCAAGAATGAATCCCTTTTATAGTTTTAGCTTTGGAGGATATAGAGAAATTTTAGATATAAGGAAAACTAAGATTTTTCATAGATACATTCAATTTGAAATAAGTTAAAGACTAAAAAGACTGGATTACATTAAAAAGAATTTTAATCACTTACAACTCACAATGACAGGGATACAGTGTTGGGATATTAGTAAAAATTAATTTTAGAAACAAAAAATATTGAATAGGTTTTTTATTTCTAAAACTTTTCTTTTTACACTATCCCAACACTTGCACTAATGTATAATTACTTTCATGGTAAATGCATATCATGCCTCAGACATTTATATCATTTTTATTTTTTTCTTAAGGAGCAAAATAATGCTTTTAGTAATAATAATAAAATAAAGGGTTTAAAGCCATTATTGATGCTTATCATTTCAATTTGATTGAAAAGTAGCTCTGAAGTGAAAAAAAATTGTTTAAAAAAGGGTAGCAAAATGTAACCAAAGTAGTATTTTGACTTTCCATACAAAATACTAAATTTACTTTTAAATTTTCCAAATTGAAAAAGAGCAGGGAATGTAAAAAATTGATAAATTTAAGGGTTTTTGTTAGGGGAAAACCCTAAGGACACCAAAAGTCACAATTTTTGCCCGAGGAGGCTAGGATCAGGAAAAGATAATATAGAAAAATATGCATTTTCAAATAAATCAAATTTTTCAAAATTTTTAAAGGAAGATAATTAAAATTAAAATTTTTAAATCTATTCGAACCCGATTAAGTGTTTAAGGAAAAAATATTTTTTTAAAATCCCAAAAATTTTAAAGCGGGGAAAAAACTGAGTAAAAAAGGGAAAAAGGTAAATTCTGAAAAAAATTTTTTTGAAGCAAAAAGGTTTTTTTGGGTTGTCATGTTTTTGGTTTTAAAGGGTTAGAAGTTAAATTTTTCAAAAAATAAAGAAGTAAAAAGCCAAAAAAATTAAAAAAATATAAAAAAATAAAATATAAAGAAAAGGGGTGGTTTAAAGAAAGGTTTAAAATGCCCCTAAAGGATTTTTAGTTTTTGAAAAACCCCCTTAAAAACATTTTTAAGTGTTTTTCTGTTGGGGGGAAAAAATTTTGCAAAGTTCGAACCCCAGCCCCAATTAAACCCTTTAAAGTTAGAAAATAAGAAAATTGGTTTTTGTTCCCAAAAATTGGGGGCATTAAAAAAGGGGGACTTATATTTTTAAAAAAAAAATGAACCCTTCAAAGAATGGAGTTTTAAAAGCGGGCACAAACCAAAAAACAATTTTTTTTGTTTAAAAGGGAAAAAATCATAATTTTTATAAATTTCAAAATGGAAATAAAAAAATTTTTTATCCTTTCTGCAAAAATTTTAAAATTTCAAAAAGCATAAAACGGGAAAATTTTGCCCATTTGTTTTTAAAATCAAAATTGAAAGTTTGAACCCCCAGAGTGACCTTGACATTAGTCGTAAGAAACCGAGCCTTGTTCGCGACACACCATGCATCTATGGTTTATTTCATATATGAAAGAAAAATAAAAATCCTTTCATGCATATAATATAGAGAAATACAGAAGTTTCAGAGCGGGAGAGAACCACCACCTTTTATATTTATATAACATAAAAAATGACAAAGTTTGAACCCCAACAATGACCTTGACCTTAGTCTTGTTTGCGACACACCTTATAATCTTTGGTTATTTCATATATGAATAAAATTAAAATCCTTTCATGTATACTGAAGTTTCAGAACGGACAAGACCACCACTGTCTATAGGTATAGAAGCCGGACGGACTGACAGACAGACGGTTTCGATTTTAATATGCCACCCTTCGGGGGCATAATAAACATCTAAGTTCAAAGGGGAAATAATTCTGGAAAATATTCATGCTAGAGCTATGAATATTGTCACACATGTATAAGGAACATATATTTTTAAGTTAGAAGTAGATACCTTAAGAAATAAAGAAGTTAGTAAAAAGTAACATAATTATTTTGATGGAAAAAAAATGAGTTCATGGGGGAAATACTCTGGAAAAAATATTGGTGCTTAAGTGAACAACATTGTCACATATGATGTAGTTGTTGGTAAGGTACACATATTTGAAAATTTAGGTCAATCCCTTATGATGAAATGAAGCATAGAGTAAAAAATAACATTATTTTATGGAAAATTATATGTTCAAAGGGAAATTGTTCTGTAAATACTTTTTTTTTTAGTTTAACAACCTTATCGCATGATGTGTATGATGATAAGATATACATGTGTACATACAGATGTATAATGAAAATTAATGACCCTTTGGGGCGGGCCAATTTTTTATCCCAGGCTTTGATCGGAATAAACTTGATAGACACTCAGTATAAGATGTTTCATGCCAAATATCTAAGCTCTTAGCTCTTTGGATTTTTTAAAAGAAAGGTTTATAATTTTTTTTTTGGTTGCTATATGGCAATCAAAGTTCTGCATGGGATTTTATTCTTTGAACACCTTTGTAGAGCTTTATGCAAGGTACACTCCTGCAAAGTTTTAAACAAATTTGGCTAAGTGGTTTAGGAGTAGAAAAAGTTGTTTAAATAAATTTTTGTCGCACGGACATTGTCCTCAGATGAGCTAATAAAAAAGTTAGGGATAAAATATTTACTGCACATCTATAGGCATTAATTTAAAGTATGTACGCTGGCGCGAACTTTAAAAACCGAGGTGAGTAGATAGGTCTACATATACTTTATGTAGTCGAGCTAATAATAAAAATATCACTTACCTGGTCACTTAGTTAAGAGTCTTTGCACTTTACAGTAAAAAAATTACAATGTTTTTTTTTTGCTTTTGTTTTTTAGCGTTTTTTTTTTGGGGGGGGGGGGGATGAGTAACATGAGTAACAGTGACATTTAACTATGAAAGTTTATTTAGATGAAGATCACTTATAAAGGTATATCCCAACATATTAATTCATTTAGTAGCTTAAAAATTTTATTAGTGATATTAAGTATTTTTTACAAATAATTCAATAATTGCTAATGTTCACAATTCACTTTGGGCTGCAGACCCAGAGAACAAAACATCGATAAAAAGTGAGTGTATCTTCAGAGAAATTTGATCCTTCAAAGTTAGATAAGAACACAGAGGACCAATTAATGATGACAAGACTCTCAACTCAGTGGACATGTTAATGGGAGATATACAGTTAAT
Source organism: Ruditapes philippinarum (assembly GCF_026571515.1). NCBI lineage: Eukaryota > Metazoa > Mollusca > Bivalvia > Venerida > Veneridae > Ruditapes > Ruditapes philippinarum. The sequence continues at coordinate 52,589 of NW_026860400.1, forward strand.
AGTGATTTACTAGCTGATAAGCCCTTACTGAGATTCAGCAGGCTGGAAGGGTTTTAATGCGTAGGACTGAGATTTGATTTAATATATTGTTCACAAATACACAGATTTATTATTATTATTTTTTAAATAGGCAATATATCTTACAGCAAGAACTAAAAAAGTTGTGATTTTTTTTAAGAAGTTGGGCTAGCATGGAGCCTCTATTGAGGCCAGTACGAATGCTAAAGACACCTGCTCAGTCTTTTGACACTTTGAAAAGTATTGTTTTTTTTTTTTTTTGCATTAAAATTTTATAATTAAATATCAGATTCCTTTGTCCTTTTTTAACTGAATACAAAAATGTTTGAAAAAAGCTTGGGTTTTTCTTTGAATAGTACAAACCCTTTAAATTTAAAATTTGATTTAAAAATTTTAAATTTTAAAGATTAAAATTTTTTTGATGTTTTGGGTTGGGGGGTTAAGGAAAGTTATTTTGGTCAAAAACTTTAAATCATATGTCTTTTTATTCAGGCTGTTAAATTTTTTTTTGAAAGGCCCATGGATGTCTTAAAACAGAGATCAGCTTAGAGTATATTAATATACTCATGGCACCCTCAAAGTTTTGGCCCAAAGGTGCCCTTTAAAAATTGGGGTAATACCCCTTTTAAAAAACTATTGTTCCCCCAATTTTTGGGGTAGTTGGGGTGTTTGGGGGTTTGGGTTTTCCCCCGTAAACCCAAAAAAAAACCAATTATGGGGGGAAAATACTTTTTTTTAAACCCCATATTAAAGGGGATTTTAATTTTTTTAAATAGACTTCAGAGACAGGTATGAGATAAAAGGGAAACCGGGAACCCGTCCCCAGTTTATTGAATAGATCCCTGATTTTTTTTAATTTCCAAGTGTATAGCATGATACTGCGAGGATAACATTTTTTGATGTCGCCCTTTTCTTTTTTTAGAAATTTAACAATGCTTAGATATGAAAACTTTTTTAATTATTAATGTCGTGACCCTACTTTAGGTCATATTCCCGTTGACTGCTTCATGGGGGGTTTTGCGCCCTGAGCAGTTATCTTTTTTTTGTGAAAAATTTTTGGGAATTTTAAAGAAAAGAAAATTTTTTTCAAATAGTTTAGTCTGATGTTTACTCCACACAAAACCTTTAAAGAAATACTGCCAAAAATTTTAAAAATTAAAATTTCCTTTCATCTTGAAATTTAAAAATTGGGTGTGAAAAAGGGCTGGGGTCTGTGCAAAAAATTTTCCTTCATTATGTCATCCCGTAAGATCCCGGCCCCAAATTTTACCCCAAAAAAATAAATATTTATGGGGGAGTTCATAATGTTTTTGAGGGAAAAATTTTTAATTATTTTGGTAGTTTTCTTAAAGGGGGTTGGGTTTTTTATAGTCTACTCTCAAATTACATGTTGTATATATTAACTGTCACCAAGCAGTTGATCTCATGCAGGGAAGCTACTCATAAACTAATGACTACAAAGGACCAATTACAAAAGGCAAAAGTACCATTTAAATTGCATGAGAACCCTTACCTTGTTTTTGTTAATTTGGTATGTTTAGAACTGAGAAAATTGAAAATTATCCCCCACTAAAAAAAGAAATAAATAAAAAATAAAACGAAAAAAAATTGAAATTTAAATATGATTAACAATAAATGTATGAATGAATGAATGGATGAAAAAAGCAGATATCAGCTAGATGGCACAAGAAAGACCATTAATGACTTCATAGCAGCCATTTAATAGATACTTAAGATCCTTAAATAGACAAAAGGTCTTAATCTTAATTTCGGATATTTAAGCTATGAAATACTGAAAGTGTTAGAAAAAATACAGTTGACTCTCGGTAACTCGAAATCCATGGGACTGGGTATTTTACTTCGAGAGAAACGGAATTCGAGTTACGTGGATCTGTGCCATTACGTTGACATTCGTACATGTATATACATGTGCCTGATTCATCAGTAAAGTACATGTTTTAATAAGCACTCATGACAATTCATTACAATAAAAGCACAATAACAACATTTATTTCAACAATTTATCTAATATTTGGAGTGAATTGATCATCGGACGAATACGAAAGTAGCAACTATCGTGAACCAGAAGTACATATTAATGTATGCAATATGACGGAACATTAATTATACAAATGTCAGTTACGTTGATAACACACAACAATACCTAGACTGTTATTTAACTAACACCCGAGTCAACTTTCTTAAAACCAATTAAGTCCTGAAACCGATTAAAGCCACTTTTACGACGTGTTAATAATACATGATGACCAACAATTAAAATTACCATGAAACGTTTGAATCACGAGTGGCAACATTTCACCTTGATGTCGCCGACCTTTGATCAGTCGGCTGTTTTCACACTTCGACTAATTGAGATGACAATATGTTGGACTTTAACTGACGGGACAAATTTTCTTTTCGACTAAACAGGAGTCTTGGTTAGTCAAAATTTGACCTAAGCGGAGTTAAAATACAAAGATAAGGAAGGAAATTTGACGGGACTTCTTCGACTAACACGGAATTTTGAGTAAAGCGATTTTGACTTATTGAGAGTCAACTGTATATTTGAAGATAAAAAATATCACTGAGAAGGCATTTATAAGGACTAAGGAGTCACTAAATACAATCATTTCCTTCTATTTCTGAATGTCTAGCTGATTGTTGATTGTCTAGCTCAACATTCACGTTTAGAAAACCACGATCATTATTATAGATCGAATGTTGAGCTTAGTGTCGATTGTCTAGCTCGACATCAGCAATAATTGAATGTCTAGTTGATTGTTGATTGTCTAGCTCAACATTCATTTCAAGAAAACCTCGATCATTATTATACAGCCAATGTTGAGCTGAATGTCGATTGCCTACCTGGACATAAGGAATTTTTTAATGTCTAGCTGGCTGTTGATTGTATAGCTCAACATTTACTTTAAGTAAACCTCGATCAAAATAATAGATCGAATATTGAGCTGAATGTCGATTGTCTAGCTCGACAAAAGCATTTTTAATGTCTAACTGTATGTTGATTGTCTAGCTCAACATTCACTTTGAGAATACTTTGATCATTATTATAGATCGAATGTTGACCTGAATGTCGATTGTCTAGCTCGACGTAGTCTAGCTGATTGTTGTTTGTCTAGCTCAACATTCACTTTGTGAAGACTTCGATCATTAGTATAGATCGAATGTTGAGCTGAATGTCGATTGTCTAGCTCGACATAAGCATTTTTGTATTGTCTAGCTGATTGTTGATTGTCTAGCTCAACATTCATTTTGAGAATTCTTTGATTATTATTATAGATCAAATGTTTAGCTGAATGTCGATTGACTAGCTCGACATAAGAATTTTCCGAATGTCTAGCTGATTGTTGATTGTCTAGCTCAACATTCACTTTGAAAAAAAATTGTTCATTATGAGAGATCGAATGTTGAGCTGAATGTCGATTGTCTAGCTCGACATCAGAAATTTCTGAATGTCTAGCTGATTATTGATTGTCTAGCTCAACATTCAATTGAAGAAACCCTTGATTATTATTATAGATCGAATGTTGAGCTGAATGTCGATTGTCTAGCTAGACATCAGAACTTTTCGATTGTCTAGCTGATTAATGATTGTCTAGCTCAACATTCACTTTGTGAAAACTTTGATCATTATTATAGATCAAACGTTGAGCTGAATGTTGATTGTCTAGCTCGACATAAGCATTTTTTCAATGTCTACCTGACTCTTGATTGTCTAGCTCAACATTAACTATGAAAATTGTTTGATTATTATTAGAGATCGAATGTTGAGCTGAATGTCGATTGTCTAGGTCGACATCAGAATTTTTCGAATGTCTTTGTGATTGTTGATTATCTAGCTTAACATTCATTCGAGAAAAATGTTTATATTATAAAAGGGTCGAATGTTGAGCTGAATGTCGATTGTCTAGCTCGGCATAAGACATTTCTGAATGTCTAGCTGATTGTTGATTGTCTAGCTCAACATTCACTTTGAGAAAAAATTGTTCATTATGACAGATCGAATGCTGAGCTGAATGTCGATTGTCTAGCTCGAGATAAGAATTTTCTGAATGTCTAGCTGATTGTTGATTGTCTAGCTCAACATTCACTTTAAGAAAACCTCGATCATTATTATAGATCAAATGTTGAGCAGAATGTCGATTGTCTAGCGCTACATAAGAAATTTTCAAATGTCTAGCTGATTGTTGATTGTTTAGCTTAACATTCATTTTAAGAATACTTTGATAATTATTACAGGTCGAATGTTGAGCTGAATGTCGATTGTCTAGCTCGACGTTAGAAATTTTTGAACGTCTAGCTTATGGTTGATTGTCTAGCGCAACATTCACTTTGTGAAAACTTCGATCATCAGTATAGATCAAATGTTGAGCTAAATGTCGATGGTCTAGCTCGACATAAGCATTGTTTGAATGTCTAGCTGATTGTTGATTCTCTAGTTCAACATTAATTTTGAGAATTCTTTGATTATTATTATAGATCGAATGTTGAGCTGAATGTCGATTGTCTAGCTCCAAATAAGTATTTTTCGAATGTCTAGCTGATTGTTGATTATCTAGCTCAACATTCACTTTGAGAAAAATTTGTTCATTATGACAGATCGAATGTTGAGCTGAATGTCGATTGTCTAGCTCGACGTAAGAAATTTCTGAATGTGTAGCTGATTGTTGATTGTCTAGCTCAATATTCACTTTGAGAAAAATTTGTTTATCATAACAGATCGAATGTTGAGCTAAATATCGATTGTTTAGCTCGACATAAGAAATTTCTTAATGTCTAGCTGATTGTTGATTGTCTAGCTCAACATTCACTTTGAGAAAAATTTGTTTATCATAACAGATCGAATGTTGAGCTAAATATCAATTGTCTAGTTCGACATAAGAAATGTTCAAATGTCTAGCTGATTGTTGATTGTTTAGCTCAACATTCACTTTAAGAATACTTTGATAATTATTACAGGTCGAATGTTGAGCTGAATGTCGATTGTCTAGCTCGACATTAGAACTTTTCGAATGTCTAGCTGATTGTTGATTGTCTAGCTCAACATTAGCATTTTTTGAATGTCTAGCTGATTGTTGATTGTCTAGCTGAACATTCACTTTGAGAATTCTTTGATTATTATTATAGATCGAATGTTGAGCTGAATGTTGATTGTCTAGCTAGACATTGAATGTCGATTGTTGATTGTTTAGCCAAGTTATTGCACATGATAAAAGGTGATGGTGGCTTGGGACGAGATTAAATATTAAATAAAACGTCGCCACGCGGGGGCGCGGAGCGAGATTTTCGAAATAAACGATGGGGCGCGGAGCGAAAACACGCTAATTAACGGGACCACCGGAAAGTAAAATAAATACAACGTCGCCCCAAGTCCCCGGTAATTAGCGTGGTTTCGCTTCTCGACCACGTGGTAAATATTGATTTAACCAAACGTAAAGTCGAGAAAAACAAGTTAAAATGACAGGGCGCAGGCGAAGTTTAATACACTAATAAGCTTGTTGTTGCTCCTATTCCCCGCCATTATAATTTGTTAATTCTCGAATTTTCGTTTGGTGGGGTCGCAGGGCGAAAACAACGAATGACACAAGTCAGTCAGTATAGATTTAAAATAAAACTAAATATTTTTGTTATCTTGCTTGAGTTTTTTATCTACCTATAAACATCTCTAATAAAAATATGAAAAACAAAACGTTGATATCATTTACAATGTGAAAAAATAAACCGCAAGGTAAAAAATATCTTGGAATTGAAATGTCTAAAAAGTGAAATGTCATGAAAGTGAAAAGTTTTGAATTTTCTCTGCAGTGATACCTCAAGGTCATGTTTAAAGGTCAAGACAGAATTTCGTGTCATCTCCGGTAACTGTAAAAAAGCTTTCCACATACCAAGGCAAATCATCTTTATATCCGCAATTAATGAAATGTACACCGTGTGACTTTCTTGAAGTGTTTTGAATAATGATCGGAGCTAGAAAATGTCATCAGATCCAAACGAGCATATATGGAGTTGTGATGGACTTGATAAAAATACAATATATTCCATATTATACTGAAATCAATCCTATGAACTGAACATGTGCACCTTCTAATTTTCATCAAGAGCCTTAATTCATTAATAAGCAATCAAGATATATTGAAAGAACCTGTATGAATGTCTTTCAATGATCGTGATGATTTGTTCATTTGTTTTATCTTATATCATGCTGTCATGTCTAAACATACTGTTTTTCGAAGGCCACATTTAAAATTATTATTAATATTATTGTCTTTATCATTATTATTATTATTATTATTATTATTATTATTATTAATTATTATTATTATTATTTCTTTTTTGGAATTTTCTGCTATCGAAATGATCAAAATGGTTATGTTGGTCCTGCCGTGCAAATGTATGTCCCACCTGCAGTGCCTTCAGCACTTTGATTCATTTCACGCGAGCTGTCTCTTCATGTGAAATAGCCATCAAAATATTATGTAACGGTTCATCCCGCGCAGTTGAAATAAAACAGACGAGAACTAAAAATCAAGTCTTGTGGATGCCAGTTGTGTACGATTGTAAGATATTTAATGTATTTTATGTTGTGGTTTTTGACAAATTGCAATTTTTAGAAATTTAAGACATTTAATAATAGGCGAAAGTAACTAAACATTCTGAAAAAGGTAGACAGACAGTGGTTAAACCAATACAAAATTATTTGAAAAAATGTGCTTTCTTATGTAATTTCGGTTTTCATTTTTTATCATCATTGAAGCGGTTACATTCGTTTTTGTTTTCAGTTGCGTAGCTTGACCAGATCGGTAGTATGTTGAATTGCAGAAAGGGTTAATTTTGTTTGATCTAAGAGGAAGCTCTCAGATTTCCATCGTTTACAAACGCATTTTAAAGTCACAAAAAACAGCTATAAGTGTGGTTTACTCTTGAAAATGGCTGATATTTCATTAAATATACATGATATCTCATTTTTTATTGATGGGCTGGGCTATATTTAAACCGGCTTTTGATCATTTGTAACATTGTTGTAAAAAGATATCACTCCACTTTCTCAAAGTAAGCACCTTGTCTTGCTAGTACAAGCATCACTTTACCCTTCTTGGAACCTATATATTTATCTAATATCTTTCTTGCGAGTACAGGAAGAAGACTGGTTTATATATACTGTGGTCTTGATGAGGAAACATGATCGGCATTCAATAAGGGCTCGAATCTTCGATACCTGGATTGAAAGACAGATTCTTTATTCAACGGCTCCTTATTTAAGAAGATCTCTTGTATTTTACTTACATTATTTCAGTTGCATTACATGACTTCAAATCAATTAACCAAATTTATATGTTTATAACTCTAAATATAGAACAAATGCACTCGCTATTTTACTCGTAAGGTAATGAAGTAATGTGAAATAATATAAATTGTATCAACAGCGTCATGAATATTATATAGCCATTTACTTATTCAATGTCAAAGGCGCATACTATACTTTTCATATGGACATGTAGGGAGAACAAATACAGAAAATTTTCAGCCAAATGAATGGGTCCTCTAGCTATGTTTTATTATACAGTTTTTTAATATACCGTTTATCTATATAAATTCGCATCATACTCTTTTGTTTAAATTTGTTTGGGGGTTTGAGTATAACATCAGGATATGTAGAAAAATAAGCAAAAATTTGAAATGTACTTTTGATAAAAAGAGATATATAGCTAAATGATCACCGGCTTGACTATTCGCTGCGTTTTGTATTCGACTTAGTAGTGTTTTGAACATTTGGTTTTAGGCTATATGTTTAAATACATCATTTACTTATATATGTTTCATATATTTCTTTTCAGAACTTAAAGAAGATCTGATGAGATTCTACAAATGGAGTCACAGTAAAGTTCTCCTTTCGCCGCTTTTTGAAGAGAAGGATACGCCGTTAGCTTCATTCTATATCAGGCCTGAATTAAACGTTAACACTTTGCAGGATATGTTCAAAACTGAAGGTGTGGCTAATCGAGAAATATATATAATGGCTGATGCTGGCCTCGGAAAAACTGCATTTTCAAAATATCTAGCGACATCTTGGTACCAGGCGCATTTTCCAGATGAAGATGTGCCGTATTTTGAAAAGAATGATATAGACTGTATGCGTGACTTTGACTTCGTATTTCTGGTGTTATTGCGGGACTCGAACACTTCATGTTCTGTTGATGAACTCATTTTCAAACTTATTGTTTCAAATCTGGCCAACTCAAAATCGTTCACGGAGGAATTAATGCAGGAACTACTGGGTCGAGAGAAATGCCTAGTGATACTTGATGGCCTTGATGAATGGACTCATCCAAATAGGCAATGTGAGAGAGCATCACGATCAATCCCCCACAGGAATGTTCGAGAAAATTGTACAATTCTAACAACAACGAGACCATGGAAATTAAGAGAATTGAATTTAAGTTCGAACGAACTAGGGAAAACGGTAGAACTTACCAAACTTAGACGCCACTCAGCAAGTACACTTGTAACACGAACATTACTAAGATTGAAATTTCCTCCTTATAACATGTCAATAGAAATTGATGACACTACTTTAATTAAAGAAATCTTCAATAGCCGGGTTGCCCACCTTGCATACGTGCCTTTACTTCTAATGTATATGATTTGCTTAAGGTGTGAAGGATTCAATATAGGAAAATCAAAATGTGAACTGTATGTAAAAATAGTTGAACTCCTCTTATTAAGAACGACGCAGACATACGGAGATATTTCACAAACCCTTTCTTCCAGTAATATCCCAGCATGCTTTACTCATCATGATAAATGTAAGGAATACTTCCGACTCCTGATGAAGTTAGGACAACTAGCTTATCATACATTATCAAATGAAACAAGAGAAAACACGCTGGTATTTGATTGCTCAGTTACTGAGAAATATCTCACACCAGAAGAGATGAAATTCACTCTTCACTCGGGATTATTGTCTCAAAGTACAACAAAAAAATTAATTAAACCGGTTAGTAAAGTGTCATTTTCCCACAACACAGTTCAAGAATTCTTTGCCGCCATATTTATAAGTTCTGAAAAAGAGGTTCAGACAATTGTTCTAGAAAAATGTAAAACTGTTCAAGATATTCTAGACATGTCAAAAATTTGTGAATTTATAACTGAAATGAATGCTAACCGGATTTCTGCAATATCAAATGATTTGATGTCTGTGATAAATGAAGACGAGAAAACACGCGACTATAGAACTAAGACAGGTTGCGAGGAGATAATGTACCATAATCCATTGTATAACTTACAGGAAATGTTCATGTCGTGTTTACAAGAAGTGCCTAAAAGTGAAAATATTCAATTATGTTTACAAGATATCTTCATTGACTGGCACACCATGTACAGTGAGCAGTTACAACGTTTATTAAATCAAAATAAAACCAACATAAAATCACTTTATATAGACGTCAGATATGCTTCCAGCAGTTTATGTGAAATTATAGATTTAGCATCAATCACAGATTTCAGTCATTTACAGAAACTTTACTTTGATGGCGACAGACAGAAGGACGCTGAGATAAATCTCCTACTATTTAGTGTAACTTTAAAGACATTACAACGTCTGAATATAAATAACTTTACACTATCTCACAAAATACTGGAAGTATTTTTCAATTTTATCTCCGGCCAAAAATCAATGAAAGAGTTAACATTGAGGGAGTTAGACTGTAAAGAAGATGGCCGCCATGATTGTACGAGATTGAACTTGGACTTTTCTCAAAATTTAACTTTAATAAAGTTAAACTTGTCCAAGTTACCTTGGAGGCTGCAATTAAATATATCAACACCATCCTTAGTTAATGTTACATTGCAGGGAATTAATCTAGATGAAAGTTCATTATTACTGTCACGTGACATGTTGAATATTGAACGTGTGGAGTTGTGGGAGATAGAAATGTCTGCAGGAAGTTTACAGAACTTTATTATCGTGCTGGAAAATCTGCCGCAGTCAGTTACAGTAACAATGATCGCCATTAAACCGGAAACAGAATATGAACGTGTTAGAGAAAATATTCGAAGTTCTCAAACTTTTCATGTGATAGGAGACTACAGGGGGCGGTTTGATTTCCAAACAAGGAAACCAAGTAAAGAATAAACAAATGAAAAATATTGTAAAATAAACTGAAGAAATTGCTTGAATACTTTTAAATGCAAACAATTTAAAAATGGACAAATAAAAACAAAATGGCGATTTCTTCAAAGTTATACATGTACTGTATAGTTGGGTCATGATTTATTTATGTTTAAAGTTCAATTAAGTGACAGATATTTATAATAAATAAATAAATAATAACATTTGAAAAAGGATAAATAATTCAAGAAAGTTTTCTACCGGAACTTAATAGATAAAAAAATAGGATTTGGAAAAATTTCACAGGTAAGAGATTTTTTATTGAATTATTTATATGTAATTTTATATTGATTATCAAAGTATTGACATAGATTATTAAAATGAATTATATCATAAGATTTCCTCTTGATAAATAAAAAAAACTTAATAAAGTGATAAATAATTCCACTTTAACTATTTTTCATAAATGTTTATTGTTAAATTAGATTTTATATTTAGAAAAAAACCTTTAATTACTTTAGTCAATTAAGACACATTTTTATGAACACTTTTAAAAAACTACCACCTCAAATATTTTCTAAGTCCATTGACATACAGCTTTGAAACTTTGCACGCAACATATAGGTGGTACCCCATTTTAACATTTTAACAGAATTATGCCCCTTTTTTCGACTTAAAATTTATGTCAAAGTTTGCGTATCACCTAAATTTATTTTCAAAGTCCATTGACATATGACTTTGAATTTTTGCACACTTGTTCACAATTGTGCCTCCAACCTGTAGACTGGAGGAGGTAACTCTACAAACCATTTTGACAGAATGATGCCCTTTTTTCAACTTGGAATTTTGTTAAAGTTTTCATACCATCTCATATATTTTCAAAGTCCATTGACATATGGCTTTGACTCTTTCCATTATGCCCCTTTTTTACTTAGAATTTATGTAAAAGTTTGTGTACAATCTCAATTTATTTCAAAGTCAATTGACATATGGTTTTGAGACTTTGCACATGCCCCTAACCTGTAGGCAGGAGGATGTAATTTTATCAAGCATTTTGACAGAATGATATCCCTTTTCGAATTGATGTTAAAGTTTGTGTACAACCTCAAATATTTTTAAAGTCCATTGATATATGACTTTGAAACGTTGCACACTTGTTAACCATCATGTTTCTAAGCTGTAGACAGGGGAGGTAACTCTATTTAGAATTTTGACAGAATCATGCTTTTTACTAAGAATTTTGTTTAAGTTTGTGTACAACCTCAAATATTTTCAAAGTCAATTGACATATGGCTTTGAAACTTTGCACACTTGTTAACCATTTTGCCCCAAACGGTAGACAGGGGGTGTAACTTTATTAAGCATTTTGACAAAGTTATGCCCTTTTCCAACTTAGAATTAACATTAAAGATTACGTACCTCCTCAGAAAATTTCATAGTCCATTGACATATGGTTTGGAGACTTTGCACACTTGTTTAACATTATGACCTCAACCTGTAGGCAAGAGGACGTTATTTTATCATGCATTTTGACAGAATTATGCCCCTTTTGACTTAGAATTTATGTTAGAGTTTGCGTACCACCTCAAATATTTTAAACATATTATGGCTTTGAAACTTTGCTCACTTGTTTACCATCATGCCCCAAACATGACGACAAGAGGAGGTTACTCTATCAAGCATTCTGGTAGAATTTTCGCCTTTTTCGACTTAGAATTTACGTTTAAATTTGGGTAACACCTTAAATATTTTCATATTCCGTTGACATTAAATTTGTATACACTTCTTTGAGAGCATAATGTGCCCTTTTTGAAAAACATTACATTATCAAGGCTCTTTTACTATCAAGCACTAAAAATAGTCGAGCGTGCTTTCTTATCGACAGCTCTTGTTTGATATGACGCCATATTTTACAATCTAGGAGTTTAGAACTCAACTAAGTTTGTTCAAATTAAAGCCCCTTTAGATCAAAATGTTCCCCGCACCAGGCGATATTGATTTTCCTTAATTGAATAAAGATAAAAATAGTTTGATAGAAAATCGTAGATGGCTTCAATGACAACATGCAGTTGTTCTACTCAGATGTCAGACTTTGCTTAGTTTGTTTACGAAAGGCACTGTGGTTCTTTTTGGATACCAGCTCTTGTAAAATATTTTAATTCACTTGGTCGGCAACAGTTAGTGTTTCTATTCTGATGGCAGCTCTTGTTCAATTGTCTTACAGAAGGCCCGTGTTTAGCTCACCTGTCACAAAGTGATAAGATGAGCTTTGTGATCACAATTCGTCCGGCGCCCGTCCATCCGTATTTTTTTTATTTTAAAATGACATCTCCTCATAAACAAAGTAGCCAATTTCATTCTAACTTGACAGGAATGTTCCTTTGATGGTCACCTTAAAATTTATAACTTTATTTCATGCAGTACTCTGGTTGACATGGCAACCGAAAGAAAGAACTTAAAAAATCTTCTTTTTTAAAAATCCAAAGAGCTAGAGCTACGATATTTGGCAAGAAACATCTTCTTGTATGTTTCCACCAAGTTTGTTCAAATAAAAGCCCTGGGGTCAAAGGTGGAATGGTTACTGATTTTCCTTATATGTATAAAATAAAAAATTAATTTAAAAGAAACCAAGAAGCTAGGGCTTAGATATTCATCATGAAACACCTTCTAATAGGTGTCTTCCAAGTTCGTTCAAATAAAAGCCCTAAGCTCAAATTTGGTCCGGCTTTGGGATTTACTTGTACATTGTAAAAACTAAAAAAATCTTCTTTTAAAAAACCCAAAGAGCTAGAGCTTAGGTATAAAGCATGAAACATCTTCTAGAGTGAGTGTCTACCAAGTCCTGTGGTGAAAAAAATGCCCTTCCCTGAGGGGTCATTGATTTTTCTTATATGTATCAAACTCCTCACAATGATTACCTTCCTTGGCAAAATTGTAATCACTGCCTTCACAGACGTCACATGATGATGAAAGTCACATGACGTAACGTCGAAATTCAAATGTAAATATCGACCGTAACATAGAAAATCTAACATAATTTTTGTCTTTTTGTTTTATTTATAACTTTTCGTACCTACGTCCGTTATATTTTATCAAAAAATTATCAAAAGTATACAAACAAATGAAAACTAAATTAGAAAACTAAAAAATATAAAATATCAAAATATTTATATTCAAATGTTTGTGATGGCACCGATCTCTGTACTGATAAAGGGAGATCACTGCGTAGGAGATTGTAAATGCATATTAAGTAAAAAAATTAAAAAAATCTTCTTTTAAAAAATCAAAATAGCTAGAGCTTTATTAAGCATGAAACATCTTCTAGTGAGTGTGTACCCAGTTTGTTCAAACAAAAGCCCTGGGGTCAAAATTGGCACGCCCTGGGGGATTATTGATTTTCATTTTATGTATATAGTAAAAACATTTAAAATCTTCTTTTAAAAATCAAAGTAGCTAGAGCTCAGATATTCAGCATGAAACATCTTCTTTTAAAAAAAACCAAAGAGCTAGAGCTTAGATATTTAGCATGAAACATCTTCTAGTGAATGTCTAACACGTGTTTTCAAAAAAGCCCTGGGGTCAAAATTTGCCCTGCCCTAAGGGGTCATTGACTTTCCTGATATGTATTTTAAGTAAAACTTAAAAATCTTGTTTTAAAAAATCCAAATAGCTAGTTTTTAATCATGAAACATCTTTTAGAGACTGTCTACCAAGTTTAATCAAATAAAAGCTATCGGGTCCCCAGGGGGTCATTGATTTTCCTTATCTTTCGGAACTGTTGTTTTCCCTTAACAATAGCAACCAGTATTGTTTTTACACATGAACCTTTTCAGATACAAATATGAACTTTTTGATATTAGTTTAAGATTTAAATTTTATACCTGCCTTTATTTATAGTTAACAATATTATTTGTTCCTTGTCATGGAGAGTTTCTATATTCAGGTGAGCGATTTCAGGGACCTAATACTGGCCCTTTTGTTACTCAAATGTTAGCCCATGTTCAGTTGAAATACTGAATACCCCTGGGTTTACTTGTAAATAATCTCGTACTAAGTAGTTTATTTGGCAGAAAAAAAACAGGCAGTGATTCTACTCTAATGTCAGCCCATGTTCAGTTGGCTTACTGAAAACCGGTATTTCTGCTCTGATGTCAGTACATGTCAGTATTATTCCATTAGGTTGGATGAATCTACTCGGATATCAGCTCTTGCATGAATAATTCAACTCAATTTGCTTACCGATTGTCAGTTGTTCTACTCTTATGTCAAGTCATATAATGATCCATTTCAAGTGCAATTACAATATATTATTTTCACATTTCTGTCAATTTATATATATATAAACTTTACTTAACCTTACCCTACCTGCACTAACCTACCCTACCTACGTACTTACTTACGTACTTACGTACGTACGTACGTACGTACCTACCTACCTACCTATATACCTTCCTATATACCTACCTACCTACCTACTCTGCCTTCAGCAAATCTGAACTGGTAACATATAACCTAAAATGTTGGGTGTTTTATAAAGCACATAAAATATATTATTATACTAAATAAATTTTATAATCTACATTATAACCTTAATGTCATCTATAAATACTATTTCCTTATTAAGAGCTGATTAATTACTCTGAACACCTGTGTATGCGCAATGATGAAATTAACTGTTGTCTGGTCAATAGTTTTAACTGTTACACCCCTGTCGACGTCATCGGGTATTTCCGTTAACGCCGCCCGTCAGTATTCGGTTATCGAACGTCGATTAGTACGGTAGTGGTTCGCCTGTAGGATTGACTTGAAAACAATTAAAACAGTTGTAAAAGAGTATTTGTATGTTGTTGCATAGTTAAGTTGTAGTTTTGTTGTAGTTTGATTGCAAAGTATTAGGTAATAAAACAGTTGTTATTACATGGTTGTTTGTGGAAACTGTTCCAAATGTCATCCCTGATACCTCGGGGCAACAGTTGACTGTTGCACAAACATCCGTGAAATAACCGATACTGTTACACAACGATATTATTTTGTTACACTCATTTATTCTCTTTTTTATTTTACAGAAAGTCAGCTTTTGTAAACCTACATTGACGACAATGCTTCTACAATATAATGACTTTTCACCTGCTTCCTGGTTTTCTAGAAACATATACGAAAGAATATTGTAAAAACCAACAGAGCACTGCCAATACCTTGTATAATCTTCTAGTTCCAGATCGAAACGAGAACAATCCAGCAAACTTTGGCATCATTTTATTAACCATATACTTGTTTTCTTCAAATAGTATTTACATTGAAAAGAAAAGTATACTAAGGCCGCTGTTAAATATTCAAGAGTTCCTTCAGAAAACTTTGTTTGTGAATTACACACACATACCTATAGAAAATACAAATGCAATTTAAGAGTAAATAAGGCTTGTTATTATAGTGTTTTGGTCTACAATAGACACCCATAAGTGTTTCAAATATTTAAAGCAACACTATGTTGTATTTATTGGATATAATCTTATAAAATATTACTGAAAACAAGAATGTTGATAATGTTCTGAAGAAATTTTGTATGAACACAATATATGATGAATTATAATATTTGGTTCTTCAATACCTTATTATATGCTATTAAATTGGATGATGTATCAAATATTTACTAACAACAGCAATATACAATTATTTCTTGGGTACTTAATTGTTTTATGATACTTGATTCT
The DNA here is from genome assembly GCF_026571515.1 of Ruditapes philippinarum. Lineage (NCBI taxonomy): Eukaryota > Metazoa > Mollusca > Bivalvia > Venerida > Veneridae > Ruditapes > Ruditapes philippinarum. The sequence goes on from NW_026860400.1 coordinate 68,444, forward strand.
ATCAACATAATTAGTTGTGGCATTACAGATCTTCCATTATAGACAAATTCACTTTAAAGAAAGTATGATAGTATTGAAATGGGTTTTTAATTAGATCGTTAGATCATATGCAGTCATACAAAATTATTTTATGTTATTTTGGAGTGGAATTATAAAGTTTAACAAGAAATGTTAGGCAAAACTAATGTAATCATTATCATTCAGGATATTGTTAATTCTTGCAAACATTACATCTACATAAAGACTTACTTTCTTAATATGTCAATTAAGATGGACATATATCATTAGCTATTATGATTTTACAGGTTATATGACCTGTAAGCTTTCAGGTTATATAGCAAACAGTTTTATATAAGACCATACAACAGTTCAAATGTCTTGAAAATGATTTTATAAATTTATAAAAAAAAAACGTAACATTATTTATTTACAATTGAATGTATATTTAACATTTCCTTTATGGTATAGTTATGTCCTTACATGCAAGAAAATACAAATCGTTAATAATTCTGTTCAGATGTAGTTGTAAATACTAGGTTGATCTGTATATTTGTACATAATATATATATTGTATTGCTATTCCATGTTCTAGTCAGATTTGATGTTGTTGATTTTTTTGTTTGTTGTTTTTTTAGCTCAAGTATTCAGATATTTATAGATGTTCATAGTTAGATATTATTAAGTTTTTATCGTTATTGTGTTTGAGTTCCTGTATATCTTTTTTGTCAAACTTGTAATTTTATATACATATATTAAGGAAAAGGAAACAGAAAATGGCATGTATGTATATTACTTACCTAAGTATGTTATTTAGAAAGTCACATACATTCAGGTAACACAATAAGGATACATCCAATAGGATGGGATATGGTATTAAACTATGACGTCAAATATGGCAACATTTTGTAAATAATATACATTATTGATAGAATGTCATTTTATTATCTATGTAAAGGTTTTACTTGATGTACAGTTTGATGGTTGATATGGTATTTGTTTATTTTTAGTATTAAGTTTCTATTGTCTAATTTCTGTTTGAGACAGAACAAATCTGAACGCAATGTACATTAATTGAATGTTTATAGTTTGTTAATTCATTATAATTTGTTACAAGAATAATGTCAAATAAAACGTAATAGCATCTATGTTAATAGCTGAAACACTTTTTGTGCCCCTACTATAGGGGCGGAGGGCATTTAGATTTGCCCTTGTCTGTTCGTCCCTGCACGGTGTTGCATGTAGCTCTAAAGGTGCTTGAGGTAGAGTCAGCAAAATTTAAAAGTATGTAAGATTAATTGAATTTCGTCAATATTATTGCCCTTGACTCAGTAAAAATTGACAATTTTCATTTTTTGTCGTTCGAAGTATTTGACATAGTCATAAAACTGCACAGGAATGTTGGTCAACATGTTAAATTGTGCCCATGGGGGGGGGTGCATGTGGACTAGTTCAGCTTTGTCAGAGTTATTGCCCTTGACTTTGTAACAATGTTCAGCTTCTGAAAACACAAGTATTGTGTTATGTGTATCTCTAAAAATACTTATACTAGAATTATAAACATTTACAGAAAAAGTAGAATTAAGTATGTTAACATTAGAAAAAAGGCGAATGTTTTTTATACCCCAACCACTTAGGGGTAGGGGGAGTCATGTGGAATTTCCCATGGTCTGTCCCTCTGTCATACTGACCTGCTGTATATCAGTAGACAGTGAAGTGTAGGGGCACTTGTGTCCTACGGACATGTTTCGAGTTCATTATTGCTAAAATTTGCTTTCACTTTTGAAATTTTAAAATCGTTAAAAATGTTTAATATAAATTGAAAACTACTGAATTATTCCAAACAGCCTATGTAACATCTTTGTAACCTTACTTATTCCGATTTCTACCATTGCTAAGGTAGACATTTCAAGCAAACTAGTTACATATATGTTATATTTGTTACAAACAATATAAGTATTTCATTCTTACACTCTTCACACTATTCCCCTGTAGGCAATCAAATGCATTTTTACAAGACATCATAGTCGGATATCTATCAACGGTATTATTCCGTACATACTTCATTATCTTACGAAGTATGTACTAAGATAATGAAGTGTGTACGGAGAAAATATACCGTTTAACCGAGGACTACAAGATATATGCATCATAGAAAATCGAATGCCTACGCGAAGTATGACGTCGCATATCATGTCAATTAACCAAATGATGTCATTAATTTTACTTTTATGCTACATGTAGTTATATATATCTTTATCAATTCTCTTTTTATTAGCCTGTTATATTGGAAATAGATAAATAGATATGCTTTCTTGCATAATATTTGTTGTTTGAATGCTTAAGATCTTTAGATGTCCGTGGTTGTCTACAATGACTACATAATAACGTCATCTAGGTCTAACTTTTTTGGTCAAGATTTTAAAAGAGCTCTTTCCCTAAAATTGAGATCTCCAAATTTGCTCAAATTTTTCTCTTGAATATCAGAACTTACCCTACACTGGGTTGTATTTTTTCACAAATTTGGTTAAGAAAATTTTTACAGTTTATTCTGCTCTTACAAGGTCAAGACGTACATCTAAGATATTGTGTGCCATAAACATTGTCCTGTCAACTTCTATTTATTTTTTCTGAAAAACAATGGCTTTTAATTGAGATATATAACTTTTTTTCTGAGTTTCCTTTTGTATTATGTATATATGTATATAGTTTTTCTATTAAAAAATTTGTATTTTTCTTATATATTTGTAAGATTGATTTTTTTGTTCGTTAGAATGTATTCACAGACCCAAAGTTATTTAAAAAGAAATTAATCTTTTATCAGTCATTTCATTATAACCTCACACAGCGATGATAATACAGAGGAGTGGTATACTTTTGTATATATTTGTGGGGAGATAAAATATGTATATAATATAGTGAGAGGAAGATAAATATGTACATTAAGAGGAGATAAATATATATTACATATAAAAGTGAGCGGAGGGGGGGAATTTTAAAATATGTACATAATTACAGTGAGGGGAGATAAATGTGTACATTATATAGTGAAGGGGGAGATAAATATGTATATAATTATACATAGGCGGAGATAAAAAATTTTGTATATAATATAGTGAAGCGGAGATAAATATGTATATTATATAGTGAGGGGAAGATAAAATGTACATCAATAGAGTGAAGGCAGATAAATATGTACATAATATATTTAGGGGAGATAAAACATGTACGTTATATAGTGAGGGAAGATAAATATGTATATTATATAGTTAAGGGGAGATATATATGACATAATGTAGTGAGGGGAGATAAAAATGTATATAATAGTAGTTAGGGGGAGATAAATATGTACATTTATATTGATTGAAGATAAATATGTTATAATAAAGCGAGGGGAGATAAATATGTATATGATATAGTGAGGGGAGATAAATATGTATATATTACAGTGAGGGGAATAAATATGTAGTTTTACTATGTACATTATCAAGTTGAGCGGAGATAAATCTTGTACATTATCATAATGAGGGAGATAATATGAGAACATTATATAGTTTGGGGAGAAATAAATATGTACAAATTTAAAGTGAGAGAAGATAAAATATGTACATTTTATTTTTGAGGGAATATAAATATTGAAAATAATATAGTGAAGGGAAGAATAGTATGTGCATTATATATTGAGGGAGGATAAATATGTACATAATAAAGTGAGGGAGATAAATATGTACATTATATGGTGAGGGGAGATAAATATGTACCATAATAGAGTGAAGGGCGATAATATGTACATTATTTTATCGAGCGGGAGATAAATATGTGCATTGTATATTGATGGGGAGATACATATGTATATCATATAGTGGGGAAGATATATATGTATATAAAATATTGAGGGAAGATAAAAATATGTAATAATATAGTGAGTGGGACGGAGATGCCGGTGGGCGATGGGGTAAATATGTACATTAAATAGTGATGGGAGATAATATATATATTATATAGTGAGGGGGAGTATAATATATATGTATTGTGAAAATACAGTGAGGGGAGATAAAAATGTATATATAATACACTGAGGGGAGATAAAATACTGTTAACATACTCATTTTGTGGGGAGTTAAATATGTTACCATTAAAAGGACCGGAGATAAAATTGTACATTATATAGTAGGGGAGATAAATGTGTACATTTACTTAAAGTGAGGGGAGATAAAATGTATATAAATATAGAGAAGGGAGAAGTGAGTGTGCATTTATTAATAATGAGGGGAGATTAAATATGTACGTAATTTGAAGTGTGGTGGGATAAATAGGTAACATTATATATGAAGGGAAGAATAAATATATACCATATATATTGCGGGGAGATAAAATATGTGCCACTACTATAAGTGTGGGAGGTAAAAAATTTGTAATTGTATAGTGATGGGAGAACAAACAATGTTAACAATATAAAGTGAAGGCCATTACTATGTATGAGTACATTTTGTTATATATCTATGCTACTATTTAATAATTCAACATAACTGGCCACTACCTAATAATATGTTTCAGCAATTTTTGTCAACTTTATGAATTAAATGCTCCTAGCTTTTTGTAAATAGCATCGTCTATATTTAAAATGAAAATTACAAATTTGTGACATAACACACAAATCAATGTTTTATTATCATATGTATTACAACAAAATGTACGTTTTTTTTTCATATCTTGAGTCCTAGTAATCTTGTACACAATTATCTTTTTTGCGTTTTTTTTCCTGTTTTTGAAAAACCTTACTGAGGAATAAATACCTGCCACATTTAAATAATGTGGCACCAGTACTGGTTAGTACAGGAAGTACAGTATAACCCAAGGTTGAACTTTTTCAAAAGTGACTCAATTTTCTTTAAATATGCAGAATGGCGAATAAAAAACTGTTACTTTAGGGGGCTTTAATTATGAAAGGTACGATAAAAGGCCATTGGTGCCAGGCAAAAGAAGGAAATAATTGAAGTTGATCTAGAATAAAAGAAGTGGTTGCATTATTTGAACGGCTTTATATAAATTCCCCGGCTTTTTCCTTTTTAAATTCCCTTTGAATTTTTGCTTTTTGTTAGTTATAAGTTTTTTTTAAAACCTTGGTTTCCCCATAAAATTCAAAACTTTAGATATAATGATAATGGAAAAAAATTTGGGCCCCTTTAAAATGCTGGGCCCCTTTTTGAAGTACTTTATTTAAAGCTTTTTTAGCTATAAATTTTTTTATAACAAAACCCCCGCCCGCCCAAAATTTTTTAAAAAAATAATTGGGAAAAATTAAATTTAAAAAATTTTTTAAAAACATTTTTTGGTGGGCCCCCCATTAAAAAGGGACATTTGATATAAAGGGGGAAACCAAAAAGGGGGTGGCTTCGGGTTTTGAAAGAAAACCCTTTATGAAAAAATTGCCCCCCCAAAAACCCAAAACCAAAAAAAGTCCCCAAAATTTCCTTAAAAGTTTACTTTAAAATTTTTTAAAGGAAAATAAAAAAGCTGGACTTAATACTAACCCCCAAAAACCATCCCCTGACCGGCCCCCTTTATAAAAGTTTCCAAAAAACAATATTTTAAAAATCATTAAAAATTAAAAAAAAACCCCTTGGGGGCCCTCATAGGGAATTACCTTAAAAAAAATCAAAAAAACAAAAAAGGCTAAAGGTTCCCCCAACCCCTTTAAAACCCCCTATTTTTTTTTCAAACCCAAAAGGGAAACAACATGCCAAAAATAAAAAAAAAACCAAAAAATAATGAAAACCCAAAAAAAAAGTCCCCAATTTTGGGGAAAATTTTTCCCAAATATAAAACAAACCAAAACAAATTAAACATTTTTTGCAAATTTTTAAAAAGCACCAAGAAATCCAAAAAGGGAAAACAAGTTTTTTTCGCAATTTATAAAAAACCAAAAAAGTATAAACCAAAAAAATAAAACCCTTACCCCTTTTTTAATTTTAAAAATTTCCAAAATTATAACCAAAAAAAAACCCCCGGGCCCCCAAATTTTTTAAAAAGGACCTTTTTTGCTATAAAAAACCCAAAAAAGCCCTTCGCAAAAAAAAAAATTTTAAAGTACCAAAAAAAATACAAAAAACCCAAAAAAAAGCTAGTCCACCCAAAAGAAAAAAGGCAAAATAGAAAAAAAACAGAAACCAAAAAAAAAAGTTTGGCCGCAAAAATTTTGAAAAAATTTGTTAGGGAACCACCCCCAAACCGGAAAACAAGGGTTCGTTTGAAAAAAGGGACCAAAGAATCAAAAATACAAAAAACCCTTTACAAAAAAAAAATACCTTTTTAAAAAACAAACCCCAAAAAAAGCACCCTTGGTAAAAATCCTAGAAAACAAAAAAACAAATTTTGGCCGCCAAAGAAAATTAAAAGTAACCTTGAAAATCAGGAAACAAAAAAAGCTTTTACCGCATGAAATAAAATACATTGTACTAGGGAAATCAGAACCAAAAAAAGCTGAGTCGCAAAATTATGAAAATACCTTAGTACAGCAACCGAAACAAGCTGGTCGCATTGATAAAGGTACCAGGAAATCAGAACACAAACAAGCTGGTCACATAAATAAAGTACCTATAAATCGAGAACCAAAAACAAGCAGGCCGCTTGATAAAAGAACTAGGAAATCAGAACCAAAACAATTTGACCGCATGATAAAAGTTTACCTTGAAATCAAGAACAAAAAAAAGCTGAACGGCAACATGATAAAAGTACATGTACCTAGAAATCAGAACCAAAACAAGCCGGTCGCATTATGAAAATACCTTTAGGTAACAGCAACCCGAAACAAGCTGGTGCATTAAAGGCTACCAAGAAATCCCCCAGAACACAAACAAGGGTCACAATAAATAAGTACCCTTAAAATCCCGAACCAAAAAAAGCAAAACCCGTTGATAAAAGAAAAAAACCCAGAAATTCAGAACCCCCCAAAAATTTTGAAAACCCCTGATTTTAAAAGTACCTTTAAAAAATTTAGAAACCAAAAAAAAGCCTTGCCATGAAAAAAAAAGGTTAAAATGTTACCTAGAAAAATTTTAAACAAAAAAAAAAAAGCCTGGTTCGCCATAGAAAAAACCTTAAAAATACAAAAACCCAAACCCAAAAGCCAAAAAATTTTTTCCGGCAAATTATTTAAAAACAAGGAAAGGCCCCCTTAATTTTGGGCCCTAAGAAACGCTCACCCTAAAAATTAATAAAAAATTCATCCAAAAAATTTCCTAAAAACAAACTTCTGAAAACCAAAATCTCATGGGCGGGAGTCAAAAAATTGGACACAAAAGGGTTAAAAAGGAAATTTCCATTTTTTTTGAAACCCGTGGGGACCTTTGTTTTTTACCCCGGTGACACATATTCAAAACTTTGACCTAGAAAATCATCAAAACAAACTTTCAGACCAATTTCCGGAGTACTTTGGATCAAAACCAGTAGCAACTAGGTGTGTTAGCCAAGATTTTTTATATTTTTAGCTTTCCGGCGATCTAGTTCCCACATTGCAATTTCCAAACTCATTCCAAGCAATTACCTTTCACAAACAAGCATCCTGACCCAAGTTTGATGATAATTTTTGGGTCCGAAAATGTGACCCACTTAGGAAATGTTAACAAGGTTTTTCCATATTTGGGCGAAAGTGTGTTACTAGGTATTTCATCCAAGATGACCCATGTTCGAACTTGACTTAGAAATCATTTCAAAACAAACTTTCAGACCAATTAACAGAATATTTGGATCACAAAACAGAAGCCACTAGAGTGTTAACAAGATTTTTCTATTTTTACTCCTGTTGACCCTACTTTTTCATCCGAAGATGACCCATGTTCAATTTATTCCAGCAATGACCTAGACAAGTTTCCTGACCAAGTTTGATGACAATTGAGTCAAAATTGTGACCACTAGAGTGTTTAACAATGTTTTTCTATTTTTAGCTCCTGTGATCTAGTTTTTCATCCGAGATGACCCATGTTCGAACTCATCCGAGCTATCACCAAGACAAGCATCTTGATCAAGTTTGATGATGATTGATGCAAAAAATGTGACCGCTAGAGTGTTAACAAGGTTTTTCTATTTTTTAGCTCCGGTGACCTACTTTTTCATCCGAGATGACCCATGTTCGAACTCATCCGAGCTATCACCTAGACAAGCATTCTGACCAAGTTTGATGATGATTGAGGCAAAATTGTGACCTCTAGAGTGTTAACATGGTTTTTCTATTTTTAGCTCCTGTGACCTAGTTTTTCATCCGAGATGACCCATGTTCGAACTCATCCGAGCTTTCACACCTAGACAAGCATCTTGACCAAGTTTGATGATGATGACTGATGCAAAAATGTGACCGCTAGAGTGTTAACAAGGTTTTTCTATTTTTAGCTCCGGTGACCTACTTTTTTTCATCCGAGATGACCCATGTTCGAACTCATCCGAGCTATGAACTAGAGAAGCATCCTGACCAAGTTTGATGATGATTGGGTCAAAAATGTGACCACTACATTTGTTCACAAGGTTTTTCTATTTTTTAGCTTCTCTGTGGACCTAGTTTTTCATCAGAGATGACCCATGTTCGAACTCATCCAAGCAATTGACTAGACAAGCATTCTGACCAAGTTTGATGATGATTGGTTCAAAAATGTGACCGCTAGAGTGTTAACAAGGTTTTTCTATTTTTAGCTCCGGTGGACCTACTTTTTCATCCGAGATGACCCATGTTCGAACTCATCCGAGCTATCACCAAGACAAGCCATCTTGATCAAGTTTTGATGATGATTGATGCAAAAATGTGACCGCTAGAGTGTTAACAAGGTTTTTTATATTTTTAGCTCCTGTGACCTACTTTTTCATCCGAGATGACCCATGTTCGAACTCATCCGAGCTATCACCTAGACAAGCATCCTGACCAAGTTTGATGATGATTGAGGCAAAATTGTGACCTCTAGAGTGTTAACATGGTTTTTCTATTTTTAGCTCCTGTGACCTAGTTTTTCATCCGAGATGACCAATGTTCGAACTCATCCGAGCTTTCACCTAGACAAGCATCTTGACCAAGTTTTGATGATGACTGATGCAAAAATGTGACCGCTTAGAGTGGTTAACAAGGTATTATTTTTAGCTCCGGTGACCTACTTTTTCATCCGAGATGACCCATGTTCGAACTCATCCGAGCTATCACCTAGACAAGCATCTTGACCAAGTTTGATGATGATTGATGCAAAAATGTGACCGCTAGAAGTGTTAACAAGGTTTTTCTATTTTTAGCTCCGTGACCTACTTTTTTCATCCGAGATGACCCATGTTCGAACTCATCCGAGCTATGAACTAGAGAAGCATCCTGACCAAGTTTGATGATGATTGGGTCTAAAAAATGTGACCACTACATTGTTCACAAGGTTTTTCTATTTTTAGCTCCTGTGACCTAGTTTTTCATCAGAGATGAACCCATGTTCGACTCATCCAAGCAATTGACTAGACAAGCATTCTGACCAAGTTTGATGATGATTGGTTCAAAAATGTGACCGCTAGAGTGTTAACAAGGTTTTTTCTATTTTTTAGCTCCTGTGACCTAGATTTTCATTGGAGATGACCCATGTTCGAACTCATCCAAGCAATTGACTAAACAAGCATCCTGACAAAGTTTGATGATGATTGGTTCAAAAATGTGACCGCTAGAGTGTTCACAAGCAATTGTGGACGGACGACGGCATTCACCGATCCTAAAAGCTCACCCTGAGCAAGCTCAGGTGAGCTAAAAACCTTAGTACAGCAACAAAAACAAGCTGGCCGCATGATAAAAGTACCTTAAAATCAGAACAAAACAAGCTGGCCGCATGATAAAAGTACCTAGAAATCAGAACCAAAACAAGCAGATCGCACTATGAAAGACCCTTAATACAACAAAGAGTACTTAGATATACCAAACACAAGAAGTTTGCCGCTGTATAAATGGACATAGATTTTACAACCAAACAAATAAACTGATAGGATTAGGAAAGAACCTAGATATAAGAACCAATTTGAAAACAAGATGGCGTATTTGGAAAGAACCTAGATACAAGAACCAAGACAAGCTGGCCACATTATGAAAGTGCACAATCAAACTGGCCTCTATGAAATGGCGTCTATTCATGCAAATAAAACCTGTATACTTAATTGAAATTAATAGCTTTCATAGTTTTTGGGAAAAAGAAAATGGACTTAAACAAAAACGTAAAGAAATGCCGACGAGAGAGTCACGACAAAAGCTCCAATTTTTGTCTTTGAAAAGTGGAGCTAAAAAACTATAAATTGAACTTACCGGGATGGATTTTATACAAATGTAATGGGAATATACGATGCAAACAAAATAAAAAGTGGACAATATTGACAATTTTATCATATTTTATTTTTAACAATACAAACAAACAAAAAATAAAACTAACAGAAATAATTAAAGTTACAGATTCTTCGAAGCAAAATGGAATAAAGAAGAATAATAATTTTTATCGACTCTTTCAGTTGGCCAATTAAAAAACATAGGACATAGCAATAATACAGAATGATACCCAGCCATTGTCATATTGAAGAACGTATTCTTTAAAGTGGATTGATTCATAATTGAAGTTTTATGATATAATATAGTATTAAGCTAAGCTGTCGTAAGAAAAATTTTAAGATTATAATTCATCATATAAATGTCCATACTCTATTATTTAGATATCTCTATCAACATTTGTTTTAAGAAATATCTTATAAAAATATCCAAGCGAATTTCTATTGTTTTATTTATATTTAAGGTACTGATGGAAAATGTTCCTTTCGTAAGACAAATCCACTTTAAAGTAAATGATATTACTGAAGCTTGCGTTATTACAAAAAAATAACAAGAGCCAATGAGAGAAAAAATATACTGAAAAAATGTGCTGTAAATAATTTCTTTATAATTGTTCTATTGAAGTTATACGTACAACATGCATTAAAAATATTAACGTTTGATATGAGAAAGAGTTTCTCGGGGTAATGTCCCTTTGTACAAATAAGATAAACCATAATATTGTAATGCTCTTTCGCTTTCTTGTGGGCAACGACATTACGCTGCAAGGTTTGCGCATTGAGGAAACATAATATAATAAAACCCCTTCAAATTTCCTTTCGAACCATAAAATGATAATTGATAAGTGCTACAAATTTGACGATTGAAAAAAATCCTATTTTAAAAAACAACAAAGGCGTAATTTTGAAATATTGTTCCGTCCGGCTTTTATTGTGTTTACCCGGATATTTCAATTAAATTTTGGTGGTCAATTACAAGGGAAAAATTTGTTCTTGAGAACCATAATTCGAAACCAAAATATCTTTAAATGAACTGGGTCCAACTTTACCATTCTGGACTAAAACTCTACATTCATCATTTAAAGGGAAAATTTTTCCAGGATCTTTACATATCAATAATGAGCATACTGACCATGACCTTGGCAGGCATTATTCCACTAGTAAGAAATCGGTTGCCGCCCGCGGGGGTTCATATCCCCCAAATAGTCAATTTGAACAGGCTTGGTAACCTGGAAAAAGCGCCTTATGCCATTCGTTTTAACTTGATTTAAACATGTCACAAAGGGAAACGCTCGAATCGGGAATTATTGCCTATGGTTGTCGAAAGAAAAAACCTCTTCTATAGACCTCGGACCAAAACTGGCCCTTCAAATAACAATTGTTGCAAGGAGCTTTCCAAACCCTGAGCCCTTTTTTTAGCTGGATGGTTGAGAAACAGTGATTCCAGTTTAGCATGACCTCGGGCTTGATCCCTGTCGCATTCCCCTGAGTAGTCACACAAAACCTTTTTGATTTCTTGCAGAAGAAAATAAAAAGTACTTTAATAAAGATATAATTTACAAAATTCATTTTTAATCATTCTTTAACCCAAATTAAATTACGATTTGGCGCCATTGCCGCCGAGTGTTAACGCGTGGAACTATTACTACAAGGATCGCTTGACGCCAATGTTTAAACCCCGTCAGAGGCATACCGATGTTTCACTGTCTTTACGCTAATTGTTCAGAACAATGCTCCGAAAGTATATCATTTGTATATCATTTACATAAAAGCTTCACTCACAAAAGATCTACAATTAATCCTGCTTTAACTTAATAATACCATAAAAAATAAAACAAAAATCATTCATATAAAGTAATAATCAATTAAACTGTAAAACAACAGCATCAACAACACAATATACTGTACTTACCTGATTTGAAAAGAACGAGTGCTTTTAGACAAGCATATTCAGTTGAGTCAATACGCATGGTGGCAAATCTCAGAATGATTTCTTGCAACATTTGTATCTGAGAATACAGCACTGTCGCGCGTTCTGATTGGTCTGTTGTTGAAACCCCAATAGCAGACATCAAAGAACGTAAATAATAGATGTACATAATCATTTATCACATAATTTATAAGCAACTTACAGCTAAATAGGTAACATTAAGCTTAATTTCCAAATTAAAAAGCTTAGACATTTTGTTTCTTGGTATTGTCTCGTTATCTATTCAATTTGCTCAAAAGGGTTGGCTTTCAGTTCAGCAATGTACTTTTTGTTACTTTAACTGAGTTTCCGTTTTGTATATATAGTTCATTATACAAATTTGTATAATTTACAAAGATAAATATTTTTGTATTAGAATGTATTCAAAACACCCCTATTAAAATAAAACCTTTATTAGTCATTATAACCTCAGCACAGTTTTAATGGGTCTGTATACTTGAATCAGCTTGTCCGTTTGTTCGACTAGCTAGCCTTTCGTTCTTTTTTCGACTATTACATCAATCTAATAAAGGTAATGTGCAGTGCCAAAGAACCATAACTCTTTTAATTTCTAGATTGTTAAATGTACCTTTGTTATTTAGTTCATGCCCAAAGCATAACTAAAAAAGCATCGGATTTATCATCATAAAAATTAATTGATAAACATATCCTCTCGAGAAAGAGTGTTATGTGGAAGATACATAACTCTCTATTGCATAAAGTTTGAGTTATAGATCTTTGACTTAGTAAATAAAATAATGGTGCGGACATAACGGGCATTTTCTTTCATAAATTTAACTGATGAATAGAACGCATTAAGGATAAGATCTTAAGACACATTACTTTAATATGCATAATTATGTTTAGAGTAATTGTCTTGTACTTTTTCATATTTACTAAAAAGTAATTTCGTCAGAAGCTTGTCTGGTGCTAAATTTACAAATTGTAGAAGTAAAGACCTTAAACCTATATAGAAATATAAATCTCATTTAGGAAAGATAGTATATAAAACCATACTCTCCTATACTAGTACATGTTTATGTTATTATAGACCTTGTAATTTGTAATGCTTCATTTTTGTTCCCTACCATTGATTCAAGTTAAAATGCACTTTATTTCATAAATTTCAGTTATTGCATATTATTTTCATATTTTACTTTTTTGCCTGAACACAACACATACACAGTTGAAAGTATCTACAAGAAACTTCTTAGGAATATATTTTTATTGAGGTTTTTGCAATATTCAAACAACATTAAGTCTCTTTTGTTTTAATTTGTTTTCATCGCCATTTGTAAATAGTTTATACATTTTTTGTCTACAATATAACTTATGCTGATATGTTGTATTAACATAAAACTTTATATTATCTTTTTGACAAAACGGTAAACAGGGCATTAAGACGGGGCATGTATAGTTTGTTATGATAAAAAACTTTTGAAGAAAGTAATTTGTTCACGATATATGTTGGTTTTATTATAAAAATGTTTGCTGGGTAACATTTAAGCTACATGCCCTCAGAAGAGTCAAGATATTTCAGGAATGTAAGATGTAAGGAAAAGAAAAAAGGTTCAAGACTCAAGTAATATTTTACATATTATGTGTGATTAATGACTGATATTTTAGTATTTACAACTATATTTCTACTGCGTTACTAACGCTGTAAAGGCTATTTATGGAAAATTTGACCACGTTTTTGGTAATTTACATGGTTTGTAAGTGGCTATGTGTTGATTGTTTCCTTTTGGTAACTTCACAATATTACACATTCAAATACATTTTCAAAATTGTCATGACAATAAGCATGCATCTGAGAGGCGTGCTGCTTTAAAGTAAGTTTTGCAAAAGTTAATAAAATGATGGTAAATGGCCATTCTTATATTTATACCTTAATTTTATGTATTTAATGTCTATTGAAAGTACTATAAATACGTTTGACTATCTTATTTCAAGTATTTGAAAATACTACATGTAGTATTATGATGTAACTACGATATGTAGGCATTATTTAGTGAAGGAAAATAACTTTGCAAATGTTCGTACTGTTGATATATGTAACTATACTGTAAGTACTGAGTTTATCAGTTTATAATATGTTTACAGCACATTGTATTCATTCATGAATTAATGTAAACGATTTATATGATAAAGTCTTTGAAAATAAGATTTTGAAACATCATAGAATTTCTTGTTTTTATTTGTATCTGTGTCATTGTAAAGTTACCTTGGAGTACAAAAGTCTGCTTCTTAATGTCATCCCGTGTTTGAGTCCCTCTAGAGAAATAATAATTATGTGGCACCAGTACTAGTTAGTTAGACATACAATCGAACTTATATTTAAACTCTCAAGATGTAAGGGTGGTCGCAATAATTATACAGATACGAAGTGGTTAATCAATAAAGTAAAAGTTGATTATAATGTTAAAATGTATGACCCAGAACAACACGGACAAACCACAATTAAGGTTGTTTAGAAAATCGAGTCGAAACAAAAAGCCGACCGTAATATAAGAATACCTTGAACTACATACCATAACATGAACTGGCCATTTGATAAAAGTACATAGATATATGAATCAAGAAATTAGGTTGACCTCGTTACGAAAAATGCATGCATATCAGAACGAAACCAACAAGCTCGCAGCACAATAATGTACTTTGATACAAAGGTCAAAACAAACTGGCGGAATAATGAAAGTGGTTAGAAATAAGTTTCGTAAGGAAAACTGGCCGAGTAATTAAACTACTTAGAATAAAAATAAACAAGTTGGTTGTATCATAATAATCATTATAATTATTAAGACCTCGATCGTATAAAGGTTTGGAGTGAAGGCGATTTCCCAATTCCGAAACATAATTCATGATTGACAATTCTTAAGTTCGCACTTGAGTAACCATTAGAGGAGAGATAGGTCCGGATTAATCCCTCATACTATCTTTGTCAACAAACGTTGCTGTACTGATCAGGGGAATTAACTATTGTAGACAGTTTACATTCTCGATAGACGCCTTCAATGACACGGTAAAAGTATAATCCTACAAAAGTCGGTAGGGACATTTAAACAGCATGAATTCTCGTTATCATCTTCATGAATTCACAATTTTATCTTCCTGAATTCCCGATTTTAACTTCACGAATTCACGATTTCAACTTCATGAATTCACGATTTCAAATGCACGAATTCACGATTCTAAATTCACGAATTCACGATTTCAACTTAGAAATAGAAAATCGGTTTCCAGTCAATGGATTCTTTTATTATCCCCCTACGATCAGAGTCAAGATAATTTATTTTTTACATCTGCTGTAAATACAAAATACTTACTTTTTTACAATGATGTTATTAAAAATCTGGTTTCGTGGATTGCCAAGTTTCTAGTTAATTATTTAACCAACGATTTTTAAGACACAAATCACTGTATATTGTAAATAGCTAGGTTATTTGGCTGTCATAGTCACTCTGGTGATGACTCATCGTATTGAACTGCGAAAAATAATGGACTGTGTCGAAGAAAGAAATGGAGGTCATTTTATTCTTTATAAAATAAACCGCGTAACCATTTTTTACTAATAAAAATTGTTGACAATGTAACAATGGCAACTGTATGCCATAAAGGACTTGTCTTGTATAACTCCAATTTGGTTATGGATAATTAACTAAACAAATCAGGGGTAATAAAAAAATAATTATTGTAATGAGTGTTGTAGTATTTTCCCATAAAATTCGCATTAATTTTTTTATTAATATTTTTATAAACAGGCATCTGATTAATTCATAAAACATCAAACCATATTGTTACGCGTTTAGAAATGTATTTCATTAAAATATCGGCGTCCTACTAAAAATACGTAATCATATTAACATTATCGAACTGAGCACACATGCGTAAACGGTTTAAATTGTTACAATATTGCCTGGTAGGCATTTTCTATTTTCTTATTGAAAAGAACATAAAGCTTGTTATCTGATTTAAATTAATGTTATCACAAATAATGGCCGTTTTTGAATCAGTGGAAAGAAAGAAGTAGGATGGTAACTTTTGCCTGTTTTCACGAGTAGTTCCCCTTTATTGTTAAAATGTGTAACAATATTTTACTCGATAATTCTCCATTTTGTGATTAGACACAGAGACTCCATCACAAGGGCCGTTCTATACAAGACATCTTTCATGATATCCTAGCATTTTTGATGCTCCCCGAAGGGTGAGCATATAGTCGCCGCTTTGTCCGTCCCTCCGTTCGCTATTTTTGTCCGGGACACAACTTTGAAACAACAAGAGGTATCAAAATGAAACTTTTTAGGTAGATAGATCTCATTTAGTAGTTGTGCAGTGCACAAGAACGGTAACTCTGCCTTACCTTTTTTGAATTATTGCCTTTTTTATTTTACACTTTGAACTTTGTCCGGGACATAACTCTAAAACTATAAGAGATATCAACATGAAACTTTGTAGGTAGATAGATCGCAATGAGTAGATGAGCAGTGCTTTAGAACCGTAACTCTGCCTTGCCTTTTTTTTTGAATAATTGTCCTTTGTTTATTTTAACACTTTGAACTTTGTCCGGGACATAACTCTAAAACTGTAAGAGATATCAACGTGAAACTGTGTAGGTAGCTAGATATCATTGAGTTGATGTGCAGTGCTCAAAAATCATAACTCTATCTTGGCTTATTTTTTAATTAATGTCCTTTGTTTATTTTTACACTTTGAACTTTGTCCGGGACATAACTCTAACACTATAAGAGATATCAACACAAAACTTTATAGGTAGATAGATCTCGTTGAATAGAAAATGCAGTCAAAGAACCATAACTCTGTTTTACCTAATTTTGGAGTTTTTTCCCTTTGTTCATTTTTCATACTTTTCTGTGTCCAAAACCTACTCGGGGAGCATTACCCGGTTCAAACGGTTCTTGTTTTATAATTAATAAAAAATGAGAACCTACGTTATTCCAGTACTAAAACAATCTTTTAAGAAACGAAGTCATTTTAAGTGTCTTCTTTAATAACGGATAGCAGATTCAAGAAATATTTATCGGAGCACGGACTTAATACGGATTAAAAGAAGTTCTGCCAGATTAGATGCGAGTGAAATATTTGTATAATATATAACGTATCTATTTGAATTCCAAAGAGAAGAAAGTTCATTAAGCTCCCACTTCCACCCCCATTTTCACGAAAACTTGCCCCTGTGCCTGCCAAAATTCCTGGGCCGGGCGTGACCTAACATATAGCATAGTTGCCTAATGTTCTTCAATAAATGATTATTATATTCTAATTGCAATCATAAAGGATAATTAAAGTGTATTGGTCTATGATAAAAAGTACGCAATACCGGTATAATAAATATTTATGTTGATGGTCTAAAGCATAATATGTGATAACAAAGCAGGAAATAATTATATGTTGATGTTGATAATAAATTGGTCTGGAACAAAATATAAGTAATTCGTCTATTAAACCACAAAGAACTAGATAAACATTTTTGTTTAATAAATATTTTGTAAGAATATCCGACTCATACGTTTCTATTGCTTTGATAAATATTTGAAATATTTCTTGAAAAAATGCCTATTGTGGACCAATCCAATTCCAAGAGCATTTTTCATCTTTAGTCAGCAGGTTGATTGGGACATTACTTTATGTCAAAAGGTTACTAAATATGTACAAACATTTATACAATGCTTATCGTAATTTATACCGCTAGCTTACTTAATTTAATCATAAATATACACTTTGCAACAAAAAAACAGTGGTGTTGCGACATTTAACGTCAAGAAAAAAAGATAGCAGCGTTGTGACATTTCGCGGCGATGCGACATAAAATGGCGTCAAATACGCTAACTTTGATGGTTCAGATCCTGTCAGGAACAAGTCGTTGTTTCACTGAGCAAGAATATGTACACTGATTTTTTTCAAGGAACGGATTTTTGAGAATGTCTTTTAGCTTTAAACTATCAAATAGATTGTGTATATACTAAAGGAGGAAAACAGAGAATAAAAAAGTTAGTCTTGAAATACTAGGTAAAATATACAAGATAATCTAATTTTATATAGCTTTTGGTTCAGATCAGTATAATATTAACAACAAAATTAATGAGTATTTGACCTTATTCTAAATGATAACAATGATATAAAGTCAATATATATTACAATTTAGCTTGTTCATGAAATTTCATACTTAACAAAGTAAGGGAACTAACTCATTAAAATTTGAAATATCACAGACATGTGTAATCATCCCATACTCTCCCTTTAATAATCACTAAAGTACAAAATTAATGACACATTTGTATCACGTGACATTATGATATCACGTGACATTATGGCGGACAGTTCAATTTTTTTCCGCTGTGAAAAAAAATGTTTATATTGGATATAATATAGTATATAATGAATGGATTAAGTGATGACAAGGTATAAACTGAAACACATTTATAAACTGTTTATATCTGCAAGAAAAAATATTCATTTTTAGTGTTTACGAGAGGAAAAATCAAAAATAATATTTTTCGAATCATAACAAAGGATTATTGGCAGATCAAAATATTAACACGGACAATTCGTGAGCGAGAAATATACGTGTAGGGGCGTAAATATAGTGATCTTAACTGTTTTTTATACGAGAACAGAAGTAAATTATTTTGATATAGTGACCATATATTAAATTCTCTAATGCCAGCAAGCAAGAAAAATAAAAACAAGAGAAATCTGCCTTCGCCAGATGATTCTTCGGCACCTGGGGTAAGAGACCTACTGTAGTTTCGCCACCTTACGCAATCAGGGGATCATACAGTCACCCAAAGAAAAAT
>NW_026860401.1:0-30208 GCF_026571515.1 Ruditapes philippinarum
CAAAAACTGTTTTAAAAAATTTCATACAATTATAAGAGCAAAACTTTAAAAATCAAAAAAAAATAATTTAAAGTGTCAATAGTATTTTTGAACACAAGGTTAAAATAAATTTTGTATTTAAATTTAAAATTAAATCTAGTACTACATTTAAAAAAAAGGGGCGTTTCATAGAAGTATTTAGGACTTTCAATTTTTCTTGGTAAACAAAGAAAAAGGAAGTTTTTAAAATTTGCCGGGGAAAAAAGAATTAAAACCCCCATAAAAAAATTTTGTTTTTAAAACAATTTTCACATACAACAAAAGCACTATTTTTCGTTTAAAAAAGAATAAGCTGAGAGTGGAATGGGAGGGGGAGGGGGCCAGAAAAGGCTCTTTCAGAAATAATTAACCAAAAATTATCTATCGGGCCCCTCAAAAAAAAATTCTATTTTAAATTTTTAAAAATCTGTTTCAAAGAAATCAAAATTTCTCCACACTCAATGTCTAAAAAACGTGCACATTTTGGAATTTTATCCTTTTTTGAACAAAGGGATAACTTTTTCCCACCAAACTCATAAATCCCCCGATGGGGCATATATCCACAGATCCTCTTTTTTCCTGTATTTTTTCCCTTATAAAGAAAATAAAAAAAATATACCCAGATTTAATTATTTCTAAAAAAACGTAATTTTTTTGTATTTCGGGGTTATATTCTTCTTTGGTTTTTTCTTTAAATTCAGCAGCTTGCCAAAAATTTTTACCAAATTTAATGATTCCATTTTTCCTTTAAAAAAAAAGTTAGTAATTTATTTATCATGTAAATATTTTAAACAAAAAACAAAACCCTTTCCTAAGATATTGTATTTCCCCGTTTGCTAGTCTTCTGAAATGTTTAAAATTTCTTTTAAAAACCATGGTTTTAAAAGTTAAAAAAAAACCAAAAGGGATATTATATTTTTTTAAAAAAAGGCCCGTTTGGGGGCTGCAAAAAATCTAAAACGGTACGCCATTTTAGAAAAAAAAGATTAAAAAAAAATTTTTATGAAAATATGGGGTCAAAAAGTAAGGAATCACAACCCCTTTATTTAAACAGTTTATTGGGAAAAAAATCTATCAGGGCAAAAAATAAATAAATACTATGAATAAACACGCCCCCTTTTTCGGGGGGATTGCCTGTTAATTTTTTCCCCCGGTTTTTTATCTTGACCAAGGCCTCTTTCAAAAACAAATCCATGCCTCTGCCCTTTTCCCCAGATTCTGCTTTTCATAAACCCCCAAAACCACCCGCAGAACAGTGATCAGGGAAACAATTTTTGACCTGTATAGAACAAAAATTTTTTGGGAAAAAAAAAAACAACCCTTTTTTATGTTTATGGGGTTTTGTTTTATTCTATTAAAAGGGGGAAACCCGGAAAAAAGTATTTTTTTCCCTTTTTCCCCCCCAAAAATTTATCCATTCCCCCCTTTTTTGGAAAAAGAAATTAAAAATTTTTCCCCAAAAATTTTGCTCCGGGGTACTGGATTTAGATGTTAAATTGTTCGTGGCTTTTACGCTTAGAAAAAAAAAAAAAAATATTAATTATTTAAAATCTTAGATTTTTTTAAAAAGAAATTTCGTTTTTTTGTTTATGGCCAAATATATCAAAAACAACATTTTTTAAATTATTTTTTTTTTTAGAATTTTTTATAAATTTTAAAAAATAAACCCAAGGGAAATTTTTTAATTATTTTATTTAAAACTGTGGCAACAGGGGAACATCGCAACGTTTCCCTTAAAATGAACAAATTTAAAAAGCTTTATTATTTATTTTTCTGTAATTTTAAAGAAAATACCCGTTTTTTAAAACCTCCTTTCATATCGATAGGTGCAATTTTTTTTTTTGCATTCAAATCTCCTTTGCTTTTTACTAAAAATGACATTGCAAAAAAAAACTTAAAAAGTTAAATTTGGGGGGTCAAGGATGATAGAAACTCAAAAGAGGGATGAAGGGTTTTTTTCAAAATATTCAGAAATTATTATTTAAAATAAAACGCCCAAATTTTAAAAACATGTGCTGGAAAAAGATCTACAATTAGGCATCTGGGAAAAAGAAAGTTTAAAAACTTTTCAAAGACATGAAAAAAAAACAAAAAAAATAATAAAAATTTTTACAAGCCCAGTGGTATATAGTTAAATTTTGAAAAAATAATTTTATAATGCCCCGGGACTATTGGGTTTTAATTTAGAAAAATTGTTTGCATGAAAATTTTAATCCTTCCAAAACCTGCCTTTTCCCAAAGTTAAAGTTTGGGGGCGTTTTTTTTGCGTTTGAACCAACCAAAAGTACCGGTCATATGGCGCCGAAAAATTAAAAAAAGGTTTTTGGGTTTTTCCCGCTGGGGTTAAGAGAAACATAGACTCCAATTATTTTAATCCAATTTTTTTAAACTCATATTTAGCGGGGTTTAAAGGGGGTTGCAATCCATTTAAAAGGGAAGCCCTAGAAAAAAGGGAATATTTAAATTATAAAGTATTTGATATTTGTATTTGGGAAATTAAAAAAATAAAGGGGGAGCCCCTAAAAAAGTTCATGGCTTTCTTTTTATTAAGATGCCTATTTGTTGGGAAAAAGTTTTTA
This sequence comes from Ruditapes philippinarum, assembly GCF_026571515.1. Classification (NCBI taxonomy): domain Eukaryota; kingdom Metazoa; phylum Mollusca; class Bivalvia; order Venerida; family Veneridae; genus Ruditapes; species Ruditapes philippinarum. The sequence goes on from NW_026860401.1 coordinate 2,598, forward strand.
AATTTTTTTTGTTCAAAAGTTAACACTTTTAATGGGTTTTAATCTTTGGGAAATTCATTTTCATGACCCGGGGGGTGAGAAAAACCAGTTTTTTAATTCTTTCCCTTTTTCAGAAAAATTTTTGATAAATAAGTACTGTAAATTTAACAATTTTTATACATATAACAAATACATAGGGCATGGGAGTTTTTATATTTCAATTGATAAAAACGTTAAAAATAATTTTTTATGATTTTGTTGAAAGAAATGAAAATTGGGGTTTTTTGTTATTAGAGCGTCAGTATTTTTATTTAAAAGAACTCGACTGAGATAAAACAAAAACCCAAAGAATTTAAAATTTAAATCTCTTACATAAATAGCGGGAAAATTCAATCAAAAGATATGCAAAAAGTAATTCAATGTAGATCTTTTTTTCGAAATAAGTTGAATTTGTATTTTTTTCATTCAAGCCCAAGAGAGTAGGAAAAAACCTTCTAAAAGCTTTTTAAATTTTTGGGCACTTTTTAAAATTATTTTTATTTTGAAAAAATTTAAGCACGAAAATGATCTGAAAAAGCATACAAAAATACGGTCTTGAGGGTTTTTTTTTTTTAAATGGGACAAAAGTTTTTATTAATATTAAATAATAAATAACTTGGGCCAATCATAAAAACAATTGGAATCCCATTTTTAAAAAAATTTTTCCTTTCCTTAATTTTAAATTTTTTTCGATAACCTATAATTTCCCCAAATATTAAAAATAAACGGCTTTGTTTTTATCCCAAAACTGTCCCCTTTATTTTTCAAAATAAATAAAAAAATAGATAAATGCATTCAAATTTTAAATTTAAAAATTTTTTGTGCAGTGGACCTTAATAAATAAGAATAAATAATAAATTTCCATTTTGTTTCCATTTTTCAATTGCAAAGGGGGAATAAGCACACCGCCCCGCAGTTTAAACATTTTGCTTAAAGAAATACCGAAATTTTAATTTCCCCTTTTGTTTCCCCGTCCAAACTTTTTGGTGTCCAGAATGTTCCCCCTTTTTTTTGGAAAAATGATATCAATGTAGCGAACTTATTTTCTCAACTACCCCTTTCACTGAAATATTTCCCAAATTAAAGCTAATTTTTTACGTTAACCAAAATTTTAAAAATTAAAATAAAGAGCTTAAAAAGAAGAAAAAATAAAAAAATTTTTCAGACAAAACCCCCATAGCCATGATTAAAATTTTAGATATGGCTTAATTTTTCTTCAAAAATAAGATTTTATTTGCAGTTTGTTTCCCTTTAAATACCAAAAAAAAACCCAAAATTTTTTTAAATTAAACGAAGAGAAAACATTAGTTAAGATTTTAAAACTTTTTTGCATAACATTTAGCTGAGGAAAAGCAGTTTTTAAAATGTAATTACCAAAACAAAATTTTTTATTTGGGTTCCGGGGGACCCGAATGTGGCGATGCAGATAATAACAGCTGAGGTGAAAATTTTAAATTTGATCATATGAAAACCTTTGTCGGGAACCCCGAAAACAAAGGCCCCAAAACGCAATCCCCATTTAAACAGGGTTTAAAAGCAACGAGACCCCGGTTTTCGATTTTTGGTTAAAAACTTAATTGTTTTTAAGAAATGGGGGAGGCTTCCCCACACATTTTTAATTAATCGATTTTCACGAAAAAGTTTGAAAAAAAAATATTTTTTTTAAAAATTGGGGGCTAAAAAACTTTTTAAAATATCCATTTTTTTCCGGGGCTTTTCTTTTAAAAACAAGGGAATTTTAAAAAATAAAAATTTAGGAAAGGGGGTTAAAGGGAAATTTTAGCAGTTGCCCGGGTTATTTCCCAAAGAACTTTTTCTCTTTTTTTGGGGAAACTTAAAAACAAATAAAAAATTAAAGAAAACGGACCGGGGGGAGTAGAAAGTACCCGACAAAGACCAAGCCCTTCATAATAAACTTGATTTTGGGGGGGATTTATTCGGGAAACTTTACTGTCAGGGTGGAATTTTAAAAAATTTTTATGAAAACATTACTGCCCTTATATTAAAATTTTTGTAAATCCCCTTCCGGGAAAGGGCAATCAAAAAGGCAAGACCATAAAAAGATAAAGAACATATTCCTAAAGAATTTTTAAGGGCCTTTTAATGCCCGGATACCAAATTTTAAACCCCCGGGAAAACAGGAAATTTCCTTGGGGCATTTTAAACTTTTTTTACCCACAACTTTTTAAGGTTTTTTCTCCTCTTTTAACTAATTTGGGAAACCCAATTTAAAAAAACTTTTCCCCGAAACAGAAATACAGTTGCAAAAATATTGGGAAATTTTTCATTTACAACTTAAAGGGGAACAAACCCGTCACACATGCTTTATTTATCCATTTTTAAAAAAAAACATGGGTAAAACTTTTTAAATATTTAAAAAATAATAAAAGAATTAAAAAAATACTATTAATCATAAAATTGGGTTTTATGATTTTATTTTTTTTTTATTTTTTAAAAATTTTTTTCAAACTAATAAAAATTTTCCAAGTTCCCAAGAAATTTTCACTTTAAAGGGGTTTAAAAACCTTTAAAAAAAAAGGGATTTTATCGCTACTACCCATTTTCCCGCCGAGTTTAAAATGAAATTTCAATTTGGGGGGTTTTATTCCCCCAAAAAATGGAAAAAGATTAAAAATTTGAAATATAATGAAAATTAAATTTAAGGGGTTTATCAATTTTAAAAGAAAAATTTCACACTTTTTTTGGGTCTTTAAAAGAACAGTCATGAAAGTATCATTATAGAAGTACCTTTTCCCTATTATCGTTAGGGGTTGCCTGCAAAAAAAAAACTAAAAGAAACTTGGGAAAAATTTGGGGTCACTTACACTGAATTAAAAATTTCCAACCCTTTCTCGTGCAGACATCCAGAAAACCATCAGAAAATTCAGCCCAAAATAATATCACCACGTATTGGGGGCATCAAAAAATTAAAAAGTTCTTTTTACGTCTTATCGTGAAATACCCTTTAAAACCCAAAACCCCTTTTAAAACCATTTTTTTTGTTTCCGCCCCTTGTTTTTTCGTTTTGGCAAAAAATTTTTTACTTGGGAAATTTTCGGGCCCCTTTTTTAAAGGAATTACTACTGTGGGCACATTTATACCGGGAAAGCCGTTTTTGGGCCCTCGCCTATGAATGTGTTAATGTAAAACGGGGAAAAGTCGAAGTACCATGGTTTTAAAAAGCGAAAACACGGGGGAAAAATACGATGGTGAAAAAGGAAAGCACGATGATAAAAAAGCCATAGACCAGAAAACGCGACAGTACAAACGAGATAAACGGGGAAAAAACTACTTTTTACCCATCGGACGCCCCGTTTTTTCCACGGGTTTTTGGGTTTTTCCCTTTTTACACGTACTGTTTGGTACCGTTTTAGATCAAACCCTTTTATAGGCCTTGCCCTAACCCCTTCCGGGAAAGCCCTAAGGGGCCCTCGCCCATGAAAAATTTTAACTGAAACGGCCCAAAATCATAGTACGAGAGGAAAAAAAACAAAAACACGGGAAAAACGGGGGGAAAAAAGCAAAAGTTCCCTGAAAGAAAAAGCGATAGTACGATGATAAATCACACAGTACATGGGGTGAAAAAGCATAGAAATAGAAAAACGACAGACAAATAAAAAAGGGGATAGGACCATTTGGGAAAAAGCGGATAAAAGGAAAAACCCATATACAGGAAAAAACACCGTACGGGGAAAAAAGCAAACACGAAACTACGAGGGAAAACGCGACAGTACATGGTAAAAACACGATAGTTTTTGCCTTTTATCATCGAGTATCTAGTCGCTTTCATCATCGTATTTTGCGTTTTTTTCATCGGCTTTCGCTTTTCACCCGTAGTTTGATTTTTTGCTTTTCATCATGTACTATCGACTATCCCTTTTAATCAACACATTAGGCAATGGCCCAACGGCATTTCCCACATTGAATTCCATGAAACCGCCGAAGAACACATCGCGGATTTTTAAATTAAAATTTTTTCCCTTTCGGTTAAAATTTTAATTTTTCAATCTCTAGGGGGGGGGACGGTAACTTCACTTTCCCGACCGTCCCTGAAAAAGGCCCAAACAAAAACCGGGGGCCCGAACATTTTTAACTTTTTTTTGGGCTTTTTTTAAGGGTTTTTGTTTTTTTTCTATTTTTTAGACAAATTGAAGTTTTCTCTGCGCATTTTATCAATAATTTTGTCAACGAGGGGGATTTTCAAAATGGGGGTCTTTTGGGGGAGGTCCTTTACTGAGGTTTGACTGGAAATATGCCGTTGTTTGGGTGCAATTTATTTTCTCACATGAACAGACTTAAACAACAAGTAGTCACCAATTAATATTATTTTATTTTTCACTGTTCTCGAAGGATCCTAAGAATCTTTCATTTCCCTTCATTCAGATTGTTCAGATTTATTTTAACAACTACTTATACATCTATAACAAAAAAACGTATTGTGTTGGTGCTGAAAAAAATATTTATTATTCACAATATGCATCTGATGTGTTTATAAACAAATCAGTTTTATTATATTTTAACATGTTAACATTACTGTGTTAAATTTAAAAGAAACAGGATTTTAATTGTAAGTTATTTAATATAGACTTTATAGTTAATATTTAGACTTTATAGTTAAAAGCTTTAAAAGTTTAAGTCAGGTGTTTCACACATAAGCATTCATTGAGGTTCGTCATTGTCAATTTTTTTTATTCATCAAGCTAAATGTTTGATTTAAGTCTATTTATTTCAAAAAAGAGATTATTGAGTAAAAAGTTGTTTGTGGCATTTTTTTTTATATGGTTAATTTTTTACCCCCCAAACCTTTTCGGGGATCCACCTTTTTAATACCCCAATTTTTTTTGGTTTTTTTTTTTTTTGTACATCGCAAACATGAAAAATTCAACTCATAAATAACGAAAAATTTTAAAAAAAAAATTTTTCCCAAAAAAGATTTTTTTAAGCAAATGAAAGATATTCAAATAAACAATACTATCCAAATTTTTTCAGTAAAACTACATATGTGCTAATATTTCCCATTTTTTTACTACTGTTCTAGTATCTTTAAGCCTGTTCTGCACATTACATTTTTACCTTATAACGGAAAGGAGGAACATGTTTTATCTTAATCAAGTCAAACATCCATAAATGATATATTTTGGACATCACGATATGATTTTTATCTACATCTTCAAAATTATCATTTGTTAAATAATGTTCTTTGACATAAACATACGATTTGAGGCGTCTGGGGCGAAAAATGTATTAAACTAATATTTAGAAAATAAAGGTAAATGGCACAGAGTTAAATATAAAACTCTGAACCCCCGAATCCATTGGCCACGGTATTTCGCCCTGAAACCTTTCATCATCAACGAATCGCTGCTCAATAATCATCGTCTATATCGCATTAGATTAGCAATTCCTCGTATTATGACCTAATAAATGCATTCACCCTTACGCATATATCTGCCACTCTCCCCTTCTTGTCTACAACATTCGTTATACTTGCACTATCCTATCCACCCTTATACCAAACAAAGTATCTGCATCTCATTGCCTCCATGAACGTCCTTCTTCAAAATCGCACCAACTACACCCTTCACAGTATTCTACCCTCCTCAACACCCAAGGTCTTCTGATTCAAATGCACAAACAGACTCTATATCTCTTACAGTATAAGAAGCCCTCCCATTCACTCATTGTAACAAAGATTCGATCGCCTCTTTACTAAAAACCCCTCCCCCATCCCCGTTATTACATCTCCGCTCAAATCCTTTCTTACAATCGAAAAATCGTATCAATATAATCATTCTTTAAAGCCGATTAAACTTTCTCTCTACAACCTCGAAACCTTAAACAAGAATCCCTTTCCAAACAAATGGCTGTCCATACATGTCCATATTCTTTTCCCCGAACACATAGTCGGTACACCACTCACAGTTTTCCGTCTATCAATATCCATCCCCTGAACGTAATTGGTACAAATTAATACACCCACATATAACCTTAAAAGAATGAGTTATGTTGCTCCATCAGATCTAAGAATAAAATCAACAATAATCAACAGAATGATTTATTTATTCACTTACATGTACTTTGCCTCTCGTCCTGTTCCCCAGTGCTAATGCCATTTCTCTGGAAATAGCGGAAATTATGACATATTGCACAGAGACTTCAAAACAAAACAAATGAAAAGTATGAATTTTAAAGCGTGAATGAAGAATCGGTTAATGATAAAATAATATTAAATTTTTCTCAAAAGAGATCATGGTGTTTTCAGCACCGCTTTGGATATTAAGAGGATATTTTTTCGTTTTGCCGTGAAATCATGGAAAATATATACCATATTTCACGAAAAAAATCGAAAAAATACCATACCTTTTTATTTAATTTCATTATCAAAGAAAATGATAACGAATCCCCTTTCTTGCTATCAACTGCAATTGTACAGCGCTCAGTACTTTATGCGTAAGCACGCGCTGTTTGGCGCTACATTGTGACGTCATGTAAACAACTCTTTAAACGTCTGTACAGCATTAATTGCTGAATGAAAGATAATGGGATTAATTTTCTTAGTTAGACAATTTTCTATCAGTCTAGATAGTTTCAAAACAATATTCAAGAAAAAAAAATGTTTTGTATTTATCAAATTTTTTAAACAAAATGTCTAAAGAAGTCCCTTAAAATAAATATGAGTTTTGACTCCGTCCACTTTCATATTTATATTTCATATATATTTTTAAAATATGAAATATATTTGACTGATATAGCACCATATTTCATGGGTAAAATTAAATAAAACACTGTATTAAACCGGTTTTTTTTTCAAGTACACGCCTCTGTTCACATTCAGTGATAAATCTCAATTAGAAAATCATATTAAAATAATTTAAAACGAATCAAGTCGGTCTGTATTCTTAAGTATGAAAATGCAGACCTTATTGTGTTAATGTATACATTTTAGAAAACTTCGACGATTTTATGTCAATCTCAATTTTCTTTCTTGACTTCATTGTCAAGTTTCACAGAATCTATAGCTAAATCTTAGTCCAATAATTTAACTGCATTTTTAACTGCATTTTTGGAAGATTTCCTAGTTTTAATTTATTTATTTATTTACTTATTTATTTATTTATTTATTTATTTATTTATTTATTTTTATTTATTTATTTATTTATTTTTTTATTCATTTATTTATTGGTTTATTTGAAAAGGGAAGAAAACTCACATTTAGAAGATGACATGCTTAACTGCTTAAGTTCAATATGTGTAGATTGCGCGAAATGAATCAAGCACGGATAAGCACATATTTTTATGAGGTATATTGCATATCGGTAGCTTATAATACTACCTTTTTGACACCACCGCAAACGTTTTCACACATTTGTTCATCGTCAAATTCATCCATACAATCGTAGAAACACGTGCAGAATTGGTAACATTCGTCATCCCAGCCACAATCCCTGTAACACTGATATCGGTTCATGTCTCTCTTGTTCTAGAAATATAATAAGTAAAAACAGTTTTCATACAACCACAAAATATATCTATATCTTGTTTTAATTCTCAACAAAAGATCTATTAAAAATAGTACATGTATCTGTTAATTTGAAACTAAAATCAGTAGGTCTCGAATGAGATTTAAACATAAGTTTACTTTTATCCACGTGATATTGAAGTAAACATGTCGCTAATACAGGAAAAATAAGGAACTACATGTACAGTAGTAAATGAATTCGAGATATATTGGTTATAATTGCCGTACATGCAATATATTGAAAATATGTTTAGTTAGACACTAAGAAGGTCAATGCTCAAACCATGTTAAAAATTGTTTGAGCAGATATTAAAACTGGAAAGATCATTTTCTCCCATTCTTACCATCGCATCCTCTAGGGTTTGTAACAACCTTTTTTCTTTGTCATTCAAGTCGTTTACGTCACTGTCAGCTTGGACTGTGAGAAAAATAAAAATAGGTTAGTGTTCCTTTTTAAGCATATTTTTTTAAGATGATTCAACCCCCACAATGCAACAGCTGTCCTTATTTTCTGATTCCATTATCGGAAACTATTGACATTAAGGGCAGTGTGGCGGCCGTAAAGTGTCGTCGTTATTTTATCGTTGACTTTTGATATGTTAGTTCTGTTTCGTTCTACGGTTGTTGCATTTCATTGTAGAATATATATTTAAACTGCATGCCTTAAAACTGCATGCCACCAGATGAGCCAAATAGTTCAGGAAAATCAAACTTCAGAGCAACCTTGTGTTATTTTAAGAAATGCGCAGTAAAAATACATAATACTAAAGTAATAAAACACATGTTTGGTTCGATCAGTTACTGATTTTGCAGTATTCAGCACCAATTATCTATTGCGTGACAAACGCAGTAAAATTCTTATCTTTATTTGGTAAGTACCGTTTGCAATGTTTAACTACTTATTTTGTTCGCTTCATAATATTTAACTTTTTTTTTCTTCAAAATTTTCATGAAAGATTGCATGATTCTGGGGGCATGTTGCTTGAACAGGTATCAGAGTACAAATATGTATTAATCATATAAACATCCAAGCAAGATTTACATCAATTTCAGATAAAGTTTTCCATATCGGGTGAAGCTATTCCTCTGATATAAATGACTTTAATTCAAAATAATGATAATTTGTTATTAAAATTTAATCATGACACAAAATGAGAGACAAAATCAGTGAGATGAAGTTAGTTTTGAAACAAACAAAAATTCATAAAACTAATTTACAAATTTAAAATGTACCGATTGTGTAGTTCATTTTCTTTTATTATTATTATTATATCGGAGAAGTTCATACCTTTTTTCAAAGAGAGGATCACACTCCCGAAATGCTGCACGTTTATCACGACATAGACGTGTCGAGAAATTTTGAGTTTATTGTACATGAATTTAAATTTGAACTTGAATTTTTTTTTCTAGTGACCAAAATTTAATGGAATAAGAATAAATAGAAATAATAACCATTCTGTTTCCATTTTGCAATTGCAAAGGCGAATAAGCACACTGCCAGCAGTTTAAACATGTTTGCTTACGAGTACGAGAATTAATTCCCTTCTGTTTTCCTCGTCCAAACTTCTTGCGTGCTCAAGAATGTTCCCCGTTTTGGATAATGATATCAATGTAGCGAACTTATATCTCAACTACCAACTTATCACTGACTATATTCAGAGTTAAAAGCAAATTTAGTTACGTTAACAAAATTTACATAATAATAATAATAAAGATGCATTAAAAACAAATAAGAATCAAAAAATCTTCAGACAGCCTTCATAGCCATGATTAATGTCAGATATGGCTTATTGCTTCGTTGCGAAAATAAGATTTTGCATTTTGTATCCCTGATATAGCCGAAAAAACAACTTAATTTAATAATTAAAAGTATAGAGAAAAACGATCATGTTAAGATTTACAAGACGTTGTTTATGCATTAACATTTAGCTGAGGAAAAGCATGTTTAAAGATCCCTAATCACTCAAAATCATACTTGAATTGCTTCGGGCGACTCGGAAGTGTGGCGTTTTTGCATGAATAATAACAGTCTGAGGTAAAAGTATACTAGAGTGTCATATGAAAAATCTTCGTCGCAATCCACGAATACTGATTGCGCAGAACTGCAGTCATCATAAATCACGTGTTTACGAAACGAGTACGCCTGGTTTACTGATTATGGTTAGAGACTTTAACTGTGTTAAGAAATGGATAGAGGCTTCCGACGACATTGTTTATTAATCTGATTTGCACGAACAGTTTGAAACAAATATCAGCCGTGTCATGACAAAACCAACATTTTTGCGACCAGCATGGATCCGGACAGCCTGCGCAGAAACAAAATTCTGATGAACGGATAAACAGATAGACGGATTAAAAGTGTAGAGTTGTAGATATTCTTCTATTCAAGGACATTACAATTTCGTATATTCTTTATTTTCACCGAAAATGCGAGTTCCACCTCGGCTTGTTTGCGTTGCATATACGAGATGGAAATCCGTATAAATTTGTATATCTATAATAACAAAAAACTGTGGAAAGGTCTCTTTTAAGATCTAAATCATTATGATGATTCTATTAGATCTGTTATTTATTAATTATATTATTATTATTACACCTATTAGAACCAAACAAATCAGAAAAAAATGTTATGATGAAAATCATGCCGGGTCGTATTAGAATCATTTTATAGTTAAGTAGGAAAAATAATTCAAAATATGTTTATAATAAAAGTCTAAATAAACTTAATGACAACAATGCTGGGGCTTATTTTTACCTCAGGGTCATTATTTTGGTAACTTTTGTAAAGGTCAACTAAACATTGCTTCCTGTAAATTACCTGTATCAAATCTTTGTGTATGTTCACAGAATAAGACTTATATGAGTTTCCTTATAGAAGTTTATTTCCATCAAGTAACCCTATTGCAGGGCTATGGTTAATAAAGGTTTTGTGGATGTTGAACGGGTAGTGTCACTAGCCAAATGTTTAAGCTCTAAGTATATATATAAGCTTTGCATAATAATATAAAATATGTTTTCCTATATGAGTCTATATTAACTAAGTGCCACCAGGATGGGGAAAATATTGACGAAAAGAAAATAATCTTTTATTAATATATCATTGTTTCTTGAGGTCCTAAAATCATTTCTAAATGCCAGAAAAGTCCTAGTCCTTGTAGTGTCACAGAATAAGACTTTTTTTAAATGTATTTTCCAATTTGTACATATAAATCCAGTGACCCTCGTGAAGGAGCCAATATATTGTAGAGGTCCACAGGTCTATTCTATAAACAAAATATCATTGCTCTGGGAATTGTACTTTCATATAATAAGACTTAAACGTCTTTTTCCTATAAAAATCTATATAAATAAAGTGAAGCCCGAGGTGGTGTGAATATCGACCCTTTGGGTGGATGTCTACATTTCATTGCTACAAACTAAATATCTAAGCCCTGGGCATTGTAATTTCATTTTCAGAATGTTGGACTTCTGTAATTATAAGTTCTTTGTGTATCAAATAATGATTTTGTTATGTCCAAATACTGTTTAATATCATATGAAAGAAAATATAAACCTACTTTAGTACTCTGATACCCTCAATTGATCATTAAGACAAATTCCATTAAGATTAAAGTGTATTTATACAAAGTGAATACCTATTTTCCTGGATACTATAAGCGTCCTGTTATGTCTAAAGGTGAGAAAAAACAATACCGAAGATGCAGAAAATCTTATACCGATTTACAGTCAACGTTGCCCTTATTAAGTTAATATATCAAACGCTTACATAAAATTTAATAATAGGGTTATAGAAGACGACGAGAAATTCGGATTTTATTGATTGACTTTACTTATCAAAAGAACGACCGACACTGATTGGACATATTTATTTACAGAAAATGCAAAACTGGTATCAAGAGAAAATCAAATGAAACACCAAAGGCAGCACACTTTGGCCTAAGGCTAATATGTCAGTCTTCGATGCAATAACAAGGCCATTGTGAAAACACTTAATTATTAATATTATATTAATTTTAAATTGAAAAAGTCATATTCTGAGCTATTTACAACAATAAATTTTCTGTCTTTCTGTAATGCACATTTTTGTCAATTAAACCTTCTTGTAAATTTACTATTGGGTATATATTTCTCTGCCTCAGTGGAGCTCTTTTTTATATTGTAAATGTTATAAATAATTTTCATGATCAACACAGAGTTATAGAGTTTCACTCTGAATTTCATGTGTCTTATAAGCAAGAGTTATTAGCATATATATATTTATATATATATATTATATTTATTTATATAAATCTAAAATAATAGCTTTAGAGACCTTTTAAAGTAATACTTAACCATTAAAATATAAATATTTTGATTACCATGATTCTTATTCCAGTTGGCAATTACAGTGCCAATTAAGCATACTGCCTGCAATTTCAACATTTCGTTCTTCGATTAAAAGCTTTTGTCCAAATTTATTTTGCATTTACTACTACGAGCTCCACAAATGATATATAATCATGAGCTACATGTATATTATGATAAATTTTATCATAGTTTGGGGACCTTTCTGTTGAAAATGTGTCAGAACTAAAACGTATACATATACATGCACAGTGCGTTAACTGGAGTGCAGGTTATTAGTTACCCGCACTAACAGAGCATGCCTATTGATTGGCTCAATTTTGTCTGGGGTTTTACTTATTGTGACGACAGAGAAAGGGATAGCATCAGAAATATCATATTTTGATGCCCTCTTTATTGGTTACTTTTTCTTGAGTTTCGTATTGTGACAACAGGTTACGTGTTTTTTTATAACTATGTTCAAATAACTATGATACAAAAATGAAACAACATAAAAACACTCGCTAATCTGATTTATCTACTCGGGAGCTGCCGCCCCCTCGAACAAATCAAGATAGCTTCGTGTTTTCATGCTTCTTTTTATAACATAGCAAGCGCACGTCGAAAATGCAAGCCTGTAAAAATTTTCTCACCCCGGTTACTTAAAATCAAAATCTTTACTGTTTGATGAATAACAACAAAAAAATAAGTTTTGAAATGTATAAATGGGTAAAGGCCAGTGTTTGATGAATAACAACAAAACAATATATGTTTTGAAATGTTAGAAATGGGCAACAGGATAAAAATGTTTATAATTTTTGTAAACATTTAATATTGGTCGAAAAATCAACTCGATTTAATGTATTGCTTAAATGTTCTTATTATATAAAACAAACATAAATATATAACTTTTTTTTATTGAGAATGTTAAAAATTGTGAATGTATACACTTATGCTTACGAAATTAAAATCATTGAAATTTTATAACCGCTAAAGCCGTTGTTAGAAGGTGCGTGAGGGATGTTATTCCCTCGTGTACCCTGCAATTTTCATGTAAATTTGTCGTGATAAATGCTCCCGAGGGATCACACTTTATCCAGATTTTTATACTTCACAACAGCAGTTTTCAAGTGCCACGTATTTAACTTAAGTGCTGTTATGTTTTTTCTTCTGGTCCTTCGGGATCTTTTGTTTCCAACACTCTAAGTGTCGAAAATAGAGTCCCACTATTATAAAAACTAAAATAGTTCAGGTAAACAAATAGCAAAGCTGCTTCAATAATTTTTTTTTTTAATTTCTTTTTATTTTTTTTTTGAGTTTAGTTTATTAAATAGCAACTGATATAAAGACCAAGCGTTTAAATATGATAAGCAAACCACACATGACTGGGGATAATAAAATCGAAAATCAACCATTCTTTTATCCTATAATATACACTTTCCATAAACATTGGTTTAATAAAAATATCTAGAATAAATTATATGTAATTTATAATTTTGAACGACTTTAATGAAAACAGACGTTATCCGGAATTCCGGCAAAGTAGGTTTTTTAACAGCTAATCTGTGGGTACAAACTTATTTTTAGCGCTATAACCTTCACAGTACACTACCCGTCACGAATAGATAAGCCAACCTGTTTCGTTTATTTTCTAAGCCGTTACTGTAAAAAGTTGTTTGTACCTAAGTTCATAGCTGAAAAAAAAACAATATTCTTAATTCCGGACTGGGTCTATTCAAAAATATGACATTAATAATTCCTTTATCTACCTTTATATATAGCCAATGCATGGATGCTTTTATGTTGTCACTTTAATTACTCACATAACTGACTCAATTTAAACCGAGTCTGCAAGTAATACAAATAGTGCACGTATTGGTGCTTCCATTGCTTCTGAGTCATATTTTCATATACATCATAATAGACAATCAGGCATTCTTACACTAGATAATATTTTCTATACTACATTACGTTTAGCTTGTTCAAATTTACTGAAATAGTATCTATATAGTGCTATGTACCAAATAAAATAGGGATGTTTAAAATCCTATTCAGTTCAAAAAAAAAAGCGGCAATTATAGTTACATGTACCAGTTAAAGTAATTATCAATTTTTTATTATTTCTTTCCTTCGAGGTAAATTGGATATTATTTATTATAAAGATGTATATTTGCTAAGTGGTATTTTCATAAGATATGAACACAAATTTGAACGGTAGGGCGACAAGTAAGACAAAAGGACCGAAAATGGAGGGAAGGGACGTATCAATAATTTATCAATTAAAAATTAAATCTTTAAAATGAAAAGAAATACGAATAAGACAGCAATAACAGAATAACTTTACGTGCATAGTACATGTAACAAAATCACAAAGCATGTAAGTGTTTACGTTTAATAAAGCTTATACATCAAAAATTAACGTAATAATACCTTACGTCATGTACAATTACATATTTTGATCTAAAGATGAGAAATGGTTTGTTCCGAACTGAAAAATTGACACGTCTTAACAAGATATTTGTTTAGCTTGGTGAGGGTAAATCAGTCATTTTGAAATGTAAATGTACCATTTATGCTCCCTTACCACCATTTGATTTAAACTGTTAAGTAAATCTACTACAATTCACTAATATTCGTCGCTTTTAACAGATGTCACCAAGGAAATACAAACAAAATATGATTCATTTTAAAACCTCAAACAATCATGCACGATTTTTTTTCATTATGCAAATACAAATCACGTGACATTTAATGAAACTGACTTAAAATAGATTGAGTTTATTACTTTTCTGTTGCATCAATTTATTTCAGATATAATCAGATATGACAGCTGACTGTGGTGAATATCCATCAATAATTTGCTATATTTGTAATATGTAAATCTTTTATCACTTTACCTTCTATTTTCAGTCACAGCACCGGCCAGCAGCGCTCGTACCGAGAAGAAAAATAAACTTGCGTGTTATGTATGATCAAGGGACGCCAAGGGGACTAATCTTAGCAATATGCGCTTTCATTTATTATACTATAATTCTATTATCGCCGTATTTTCTTTTTACTTCTCCTAACATGCACGGCTTGGCTGGTGAGAGACGGACGAGTATATTTAGCGCTTAAAACATGCACTCCATTCAACTTCACTAAAATTCTGATTTCGCCGTACCTTTAAATCCCCTCAGAGCACCACCCAGCAGCGATCGAGTTAGACGAAAATATATACCTGCGTGTAATGCATGTCAAACCAAGTAATGTGCAATTTGGTTAAGCGAGTACAAAATGAAAGACAGACACGTTTTATTTTGCGCACCAAAATGCGCGTTCACTTATTTTACTATGATTCTGTTATCGCGTATCTTCTTCTTCCGCCACAACACAGCCCAGCAGCACTCGAACCGGGAAAAAAACATACCTGCATGTTCGTATGGTTAAGTAACACCGACGGGACCTGTCCAAGCGCTGTAATGCTTGGATGCGACGAGCGCAAAATGAAAGTCCTAGTGCACACATCATGCGTTTTATTTCATTTTTTTTAATTAAAAAAAAGACATTATCTAGGTTAGCAGTTTTATTTTCTTAAAAAGACAAGCATTTTAATTGAAATTACACTGTCGTTGTAAACTGTGACGTAATTTAAGTAATAGAAAGAGCACCGAAACACGAGGCTATCTGATTTGTACGAGGGGGCGTAGCCCCCGAGTATAAATCAGATTGCCGAGTGTTTTGGTGTTCTTTCTCTTTTGTATCATAGTCAAACATGACAGCACGTTCCCTGTTGTCATAAAATGAAACCCCAGAAAAAATTAACCAATGAACGAGCATTTGAATATGATATTTCTGCCCCTTTCCTTTTCTCTGCCGTCACAATATGTAAACCCCAGCAAAAATGAACCAATCAACGGGCATTATCTGGGGAGTGCGGGTAACTGATACCCGCACTCCAGTTTACCGCACTGTGCATGTATAATGTATACGATTTAACTCTGACACTTTTTCAACAGAAAGGTCCCCGAACTATGATACACAGTAATAGAAAGAGCACCGACCCAAACACGAGGCTATCTTGATTTGTACGAGGGGGCGTAGCCCCCGAGTATAAATCAGATTGCCGAGTGTTTTGGTGTTCTTTCTCTTTTGTATCATAGTCAAACATGACAGCACGTTCCCTGTTGTCATAAAATGAAACCCCAGAAAAAATTAACCAATGAACGAGCATTTGAATATGATATTTCTGCCCCTTTCCTTTTCTCTGCCGTCACAATATGTAAACCCCAGCAAAAATGAACCAATCAACGGGCATTATCTGGAGTGCGGGTAACTGATACCCGCACTCCAGTTACCGCACTGTGCATGTATATGTATACGATTTAACTCTGACACTTTTTCAACAGAAAGGTCCCCGAACTATGATACAACATCATATATTGAAACAAATAAAACAATGTGTTCTTTCTTAAGAGGAATATTTTATAACATTTAATTGCTTACATATTCGATTGTTGTATTAAAAATAGCTGTAAACAGTCACCTTCGATTTAAATGTAGCCAATATAAGGATATATCTACAACATATATGAGCCGCGTCACGACAAAACCAACATAATGGGTTTGCTACCAGCATGGATCCAGACCAGCCTGCGCATCCGCGCAGTCTGATCAGGATCCATGCTGTTCGCTATCAGTTTCTCTATTTGTTATAGGGTGTGTAAGCGAACAGCATGGATCCTGATCAGACTGCGCGAATGCGCAGGCTGGTCTGGATTCATGCTGGTCGCAAACCCATTATGTTGGTTTTGTCATGGCGCGGCTCAATTATGTCTAACACCATAAACAGCTGACATGGAAGTCATACTAGTTAGTATACATTGACTATATTTTGCCCTAAGATAGATTTGTCCGGGATAGCACGTTAAAAGTAGCATGGCAGCACGGCAAAATGATAAGCGCACCGAACTAGTATCTATAGATCTCTTGCCACGGTTGTTCAATCGGTCAGGGGAAAGTAATTAACAATAGGCTGTTAGAGCAAGAATATTTTTACTCATAGCTAGGTGCAGTAGTTTCAGCTGTTAGCTGGTTAATAAACGGATTCGAGATTATGTCCTCAAGCTATAATAGCTTCATTACACAATGGAACTGAAATAAATTCTCAACTAATAAAAGTTCAATATAAGTAATACTCAATTTAGTCAATCAGTATAAGTTCAAACTAAAATAGTAATACTCCAGTAAATCAACTTATATTAATTCAAGCTAAAAAAAGTTATACTCAAGTAACTCAACCAGTATAAGTTCAAGCTAGAAAAGTAATACTCAAGTAACACAACTCATTATAAGTTCAAGCTTAAACTCCTGTACTAAAATAACTCGACCAGTATAAGTTCAAGCTTAAAGATAATACACAAGTAAATCAACCAGTATATATTCAAGCTAAAAGAGTTACATTCCAGAAACTCAACCAGTATAAGTTCAAGCTTAAAGAGTAATACTCAAGTAAATCAACCAGTATATATATATTCAAGCTAAAAGAGTTATACTCAAGTAACTCAACCTGTTTTAGTTCAAGCTAAAAGAGTAATATTCAAGCAAGTCAACCATTATGAGTTTACGCTAAAAGAGTAATACTCAAGTAAGTAAACCAGTATAAGTTCAAGCTAAAAGTGTAATACTCAAGCAAGTCAACCATTTTGAGTTCACGCTAAAAGAGTAATACTCAAGTAAGTCAACCAGTATAAGTTCAAGCTAAAAGAGTAATACTCAAGTAAGTCAACCAGTATAAGTTCAAGTTAAAAGAGTAATACTCAAGTAAGTCAACCAGTATAAGTTCAAGCTAAAAGAGTAATACTCAAAAAAGGAAACCGATTTTAGTTCAAGCTAAAAGAGTTATACTCAAGAAAGGAAACCTATATTAGTTCAAGTTTAAAGAGCAATACTCAAGTAAGACAACCTATATTAGTTCAAGCTAAAAAAGTAATACTCAAATAAGTAACCAGTATAAGTTCAAGTTAAAAGAGTAATACATGTCAACATCAGGGCAGGTTTTACAATTTTTTATTAATATACTACTATTTTCGGTCCAATACACCTTCATCAAAGGACAATTTTTTTTGCTAAAAGAATTATTGGCTTTTGAAGTATAGTTGAAAATGATTTTGTTAATAACTCTGTATAAACTTAAAGACATGCTGTAACACTTTTTTAAAATTATTAAATGCTAGAAATTAATAAAACACTTTGATCATAAAATGAATTTAATTGCTTGGGGATTCGGCTTGAATTTTTTATTTTCGGAAAACCGTGTTTTCTGTATAAACAGAAGCAGTCGGCGGGAACGATAAAACAAAGCTTTTTTTGTATGAAATTATTTATAATAAGCTTTTTCTTTATAACTTTTATTTTATAATAAATTTAAATCTACATGGTTTTAATGGTTTAATTTCAAACTTGATAACTTTTTTCAACAAAATATTTACAATCGCTAAGCCACATATTTTGTTCCCTAAACGTTTTTGAGCGTATTGAAAATGCAAAAATGTGGGATTTCGTAAGATTTCAATAGGCAAAAGCTAGATTTTTAGAATTTATGGTTTTTGAATAGGACAAATGGGATTTGAAACTGCAATTTCAAGGCATATGTTAATATTAACTGTTTTAAATTTTTTGATAATATTTATTTCATAAAAGGTTAAACTGCGTGCGATAAACAATGTTTATACGTTCCTGAATAAAAAATTAAATTGAATCACCCAAAACCCCAAAAAACGAGGACAATATCACCATTTCATCATGAAATAAAGGCTGTTTTTACTTGTGCTTTGGCAGATTAACATTATTGTTTCAAAGTTTATAAAATGCAAATTTTCTATAAAAAAAAATATGGTGGCTGATTAACGCCATGTTGAATTTTCGATATTTTGCCTCAAGAAAAATGCGAATAACAAAGGAACGACCATCGTTTAAAAGCAGAAAAGCATGTCCGAATTGTTAACTTTCTTTTCAGGATTACCCGTAACACGGCATTATTACATGCAAATTTCAAAACTTGTGATTTTTACCCTATAAGTCATCCAAAATTGACTTTTTAAAAATGGACATTAAAATTTATACCTACAAAAATGTCTAATTAAAATAAAAAAAAACTCGGGAAAAACGTTTGCACCCAAAAGAAAAAAAGCATGAAAAAACAACAAAGAAAAGAAAGAAATGCACCAACAGTAGGGTTTAGTCAAAAAATGGGGGGTTATTGGTGGGGGGGGTAATGTGAAATAGTAAATAAAGAGAATGAATATCAATTTTCTTAAATAGTATGTCCTTTTTTTAAACAAGACATCATTGCTATTGGCCAAGTTTGTTTTAAAATTTTCAAATCTCTTTTAAAAATTGTCGACACAAGTAATGTTATGCAATAAAACTTGCCAAAATACGTTTACCAAACTTATCTTTTTGGGCGCGAAAAAACAATAATCGGCCCTGACTAATTTGTAATAAGAATTTTGTTTTATATATGTTATAGAATGCATATTTAGTATCTTATTTGTTTTGTTAAATTGTTCGGCAGAATTTGATAGAATTAGTTAATATGACTGTATGCTTTTTTCTTTGTATTTGTACCGCCAGTGTATCTATGATATATTGGCGATGGACATTTATGTTTTGCTCAATAAAATATTGGATTGAATATATGCTCAATAAAATATTGGATTGAATATATGTCTAAATAGTAAGATTTACAAACAATATGTGTAGGGAAACAAGTATCCGTTTGTTCCTGGCAGTCAACTCAAGCATTGGCAGTTCAAATCATGCTTTGGATACAAGATACATCATTACGTCATTTAAAATCAGTATTAATTAGTTAAGAATTAGGAAGCCAGAGTTGTTCCAATCATCTATAAAGCTTTTTTCATCATTGAGACGAATTGATGTAAAACAAGGGTATGTTTATTATTTGCAAACTGTTCTTTTATATTTACTACCATATGCAGTATACAACAAATGAGATCAAAATAATAAGGCAAGATCACATTTTCGCAGACTTAGATATCGTCAGATCAGGGAAAAAATAAAAAAGAAAGACCAAGTGGATAAATGACAAACGTTCATTATACAACTGAAGAATTGTCAACTTCTGGTGTATTCTTTGACAACGTGATTTCAAAAGAAAATTAAAAAAAAAACAATGTCAAGACAGTTTTAAATATTATTTTTTATATTAAAGTGTATCTAAATAATCATAATGATAGCAATAATAATATTCCATAAACAATTATGTTATCTAATTTGTCAAAAACATACAGTAAATACGAAATAACTAAATTAAATGTTGCAAAATAAAATGATAAAAATATATAACAAATCTCTACAAACTGGCATTAAATGAGCAATTGGTCTACAACTGAGGTACAACAGCAAATACAAATGGTAGAAATAGAGTAACTGATTCATACTTTCTATATCTATATAGACGCAGTGTTAACTGTCGTATGAGTGTTACAGCAAGGAAAACAAGATGGTTTACAAAAAATCAGTCAAATGTTCTCAATCCCCTATCAACTTATGCACATTATCCACCACCGTGATTATTTGGCCTCGTTTCTGAAAATCGTCTCCTACTGGTTGCTAACGGTACATGTAAAAAAGAAAACAAACCAATGATTACAAATGCTAAAAACAAGAGATTGCTGCTTGATATTAACCGGTCCTGTTTAACAAGTAGATAAAGTGGTTTACACTAAACCCGAAATAATAGAAAAGATAATGTTCTTATAGAAAAGAATCGGTATTTAGGACAATATTTTTGTAAACATAACTAAATGATCATTTGTAAGATTTAAACGAGGCGTGTTGCTTACATTAATTGTCATCTTATTTGGTACGTATTACAAATTCCAACAGCTAGAATATTAAAAAAATCAATTATTATTATTATTAAATTTTAATTAATTAATAATACCAAACTTCTTTAAGCACGTTTTCATGCACATTTGACACGGTCAAAAGGGTACTGTACAATATAACCAAAACCAAATAATGATAAATATTTAAAAAGAAAAAATAATTAAAAACATCAATATTGCTCAAGTCACAACAAATTCAAAATCAAAATTGTAGTTTTTAAAAAAAAAAGTTTAAAAAAAAACACATAAATAATAAAAAATTCAGGTTTTAAAAACCTAAAAATATAATCAGTCAAAAAAAAACCTCTTAAAATAAGTGAGTTTTTAAGTGCCTCTCTTAAACATTGTTAAAGTTTCAACAGCTTTTAAGTGTTCAAATTTGGCAGCGTCAGGTAAATTTCGAAAAATCTCCAAAATATTTATAAACAGATTGATAAAAGCTCAAATCCCCAATGAGCTTTTTGGCGAAACTAAAAAGGGTTTTAGTTTGGTTTTGTGAAAAAAATTGTTGTCCCGGTTTTTTAACACATAAATTTGGTTTATTTGAATTTTTTAGGGGTTTTCTTATTCAGGGAATGTAATCGTTAGTCAAAAAACTTTTTTAATAACATAAGTAAATATTTAAACAAACTTACTTTTTTGTAAACTGACCCCTTTTAAAGGAAAAAAAAAAAATTTATTTAGATTTAAACTAAATTTATATTAAAAAAATACCCAAAAAACGCAGATAAAGTTTTCCGACGTGCAGAATTACACTAAGTAAGGTAAAGCTTAAATAAAGTTGTGTCATTGAGTTGGAGAATACGAAATGTGTTAGCACTGGCCGTACCTTAATCGAAACAACGAATATTTTAGTCATGCCTAAATGCAGAGAATTAATAACTTGTCTCGAAAGAAAGACATATGAGAGATGACACATATCATATACAAAGTAAGCAATCATTGGTGTCACTTCCCGTCAAAAAGTGAGCTGTTCCAAACATGAAATGGCAATGTCCTTTTTAGAGTCAGAACTTCTAGCACAACTCATTAACTCATGCTTGTTTGAAACCATACATATGCAAATATTAATCAAAAGATGTCCTTGTGAACAGCTTTTTACACACTATTGTTAAATCTTAAATTGTTAAATATACCTCATCTGCATTATTGTAGCATGCTTCAAAACAGTCCATGTCATTGCAATAATTCAAACAGCATTCAAACCTACAATCATCATCACACGTATCTGAACCACATGGGTCAGAATCCCTCTTGATCTGAATTTAAAAATATATACAGATTGCAATTAATTTTAGATACTCCGGCAAATTAATGACAAAAATATCAAAATTAACTTTTGTACTCGAATCACGCTAAAGTGTCATTTGTTAAAGTCCCAGCATGAATTTCTGTATAAATTCTATATATTTTGGGTTTGAAGCGTAAATATATCTATATATGTTGAACGAAATTTAAACACCGACAGAATCACCGAGTAGTTTTAAAACTAGTCATGTGACTTGAACAAAACCTGGAAGTAACAATTATAACAGATATTGTGGATATAGACTGATTGAAACAAACCTAAATAATTCATTTGACATGTTCTTTAACGTTTCCAGAGTTCACTGTGACAACTATTGTGAAATCTTAACGCTCTAACATGACCAACGTGGGTCAGGTTAGGAAACCATCCTTTCATCTTTATAAGGAGAAAAGTTTTGTTCCTTTGAATGCCTAGTGTATATATTTGGAGAACATTTACAGGTTAATGAGTGAAAAATTCAAAACGAAGAAATGAAAATTTAGCCTGTTTCTCCCTTAGATGCGTTTTATTTAATAATTAAAAAGGAATTAACATATCTGCTAGAAAACCACGTTCTTAATGACAGAATCTGGCACAGAAATGTCACTAAACTATGTTTTAAACTCTGAAAAAGGGTTATCTATAAAATCTTCCACGCGTCAAATTTTGTATTATACTTTGATTGACTATATAGCTTTGAACGGGATTCATGTTCTTTGTAAATAACTGACCATATCATACGCAACATTCAAGGTATGTCATAAGATATAAATGTTTTACCTATACAACACAGCCTTTAGCTTTAAATAGACTAGTACGAGTATACCTAGAACTTCTTTACGAAGAACAAGGCAGACAAATTGCAATGCACTATTCACAGGGTAAAAACATAGTTACCATTTACTTCAAATAAGCACAATGTACCTGTTCTAACTCATCCTTCAACAACTTCAGTAGGCGACTTTCTTTGGCAGACACTTCTTCTTTTGCTTGTACTGATAAAATTCAAAGACGTAAATGACATTTCAATAAAGTAAAAACTGTCAAACGTTTAGTGTGCTCGAATATTGTAATAGTAACATCAACAATAGCTAGGCGGAAATTATTTCAGTGTATCGAATGTGATTTGGTATAATCCGCGTTATATTAACGGTTTTGGGATAATTAGATACAATTATGCTCTAATTTTAAGTCATTTGTAAAGTTTGATCTTGATACTGGCGGTGATTTACAAGACGTTAAGTAAAAACAGAAACATATAACTATTAAACCATTGTCAAATGCAAAAAGGAGCTGAGAAATAAGCAATACAAGTTATATAGAGTTTGTTCTAATAAATCTCCAACCTGTAATATGCAACACCAGGATATATAATGAAATCACTATGATCTGTATGATTTATTGATCATCTGAATAGTATTAAAGATTAAGTTGATACGAGCAAATGTATTTATATATACAACATGTAAAATATTGAGCTTCGCGAGGCGCATAACGTTAGAGGGAATTCATTACTCATTGGATAGTTTGAAAATTATATCTCATGTAATTACATTACTATTTTAAAATCAAATAACATGCCATTTATCCAGCAATAGAAAAATAAAATTTAAAGTAGTCCGGCGCAAGGTAACGAAAATTTCACTCGTAAATACCCCTAATGAAACCTCTGGAAATATAAGATGAGGAATAATATGAGCGCTAGGTGTTATAAAAATATCAGAATCATCATTATTAAACTGAAACATTTACAAATATTTAAACAATTTCCAACTACATCAAATGTACTAACAAAACCTTCGATTTTATCATAAACTGTGTCTTTTCAGTCTACAAACTTTAACTTAAGATAACTGTTAAAAAAGAGTAGGGATAATGCCCTTCAATACAACTACATGTTTAATAATAAGAGTTGTAGTGACGCTGCTTTTTTATACAATTTCATGTAAAAATAATAAAATCCTGATTACCTTGATTCTGATTCCAGTCAG
Organism: Ruditapes philippinarum; assembly: GCF_026571515.1. Classification (NCBI taxonomy): domain Eukaryota; kingdom Metazoa; phylum Mollusca; class Bivalvia; order Venerida; family Veneridae; genus Ruditapes; species Ruditapes philippinarum. Next base: position 26,631 of record NW_026860401.1, read on the forward strand.
CGATCACAAAGGCAAATAAACAAATTGCCAGCAATTTCAACATATTTGCTTTTTTTTTTTGCGGACCTCAACAACTGTTTAACACAAATTCTGACTGACTTAAAGCAAGGTTATGTCGCAACTGCGTGCCTGATCAAATTTGAATACTTAATTTGAACGAAATTTTTGCTCTAAAAAATTATTGATGCAAAACGTAAGTACATTTTATGAAATGTTATAGATGGGTAATAAAAGTGTACATGTACTTAAAACTGAAAAAGTTTCGTCACGGAAAACTGATCATATATTTTGTGAGAAATTTCAATCTGAATACATTTCCTTTGACCTGACAAAGTTGTTTTGTTGCGCTTTTTTTGCAAAACATATGCTGAAAAAGGTAACCTGTATTTTCGTTCATATAATAAAACTTTCACTGTGAAAAAATCGTTTATAAACAATTTTAATTGACGACACAATACCTTACGCTGTGTCCAATTTTTCCCGTTAATGACATAATAAGCTTGCGTTGTTTTCAATTTATGCCGTTTATATATCATGCGTCATAAACAAGATATCTGGCTTACGTTGTTTCCCATTTATGCCGTTTACAAAACATAATGTTTACAAGATGTGCCATAAACAAGTAATTGCTTGCGTCGTTTGTAAATGATGCCCTTTTTATATTGGACCATAAACAAGAAACAATTAAATACAAGGGGGCTTAACCGCAGAATATTTATCAGAATACTGAGTATTTTGATGTTCTTTCTTTTTTGTATCATAGACAAAAATAAAAACACGTTCCCTGTCCTTACAATATGAACCCCCACATCAAAAAATGTAACTAATGTTCGAGCATCGGATTATTTCTTTCTTTTCTATTGTTATTTATTTATCTATTATACGTTGTTTAGATGTATATCCCATCATTTGCACTGCAAAGACAAAAAAAAATTAATGGTAATGTTATAATTATGTTCATAGCTGGTCTTACTAGAGTCATTGAATTTGATAAGTTGGGCATACGTTTATATCCACTCGCTTCATTTGAATCTTTAAACTGCAGCTCCTATAATAGCATTCATTGATCAAATGGCATCTAAATGCTATTTTACCTCGAAAGTATATTCGTAACCATAAGAGCCATTTTGCTTAACATTGTTTCGCATTGTTTGTTTTGCATAATGATAATTGAAGGTGCCAATCTCGAGGTTATCTTATTTAACTATTCTCCATAATTATGATGCTATTTATTAACATGAGAGTAATGTGACACTTTTCACCTTTGTCACATGCAAAAGCTTTATTAACATTTAAGACTGTTGACAAGACTTTCGACCAATGCAACACGAGTAGGCGAATGTCTTATACATTTCTTTAATTGAACAAATCAATAACTCGATTTTAAATCCCAAAAGTTATGATAATTAGATTTTCCCATCAAAATGCAAATACAGATCATTTGAAATTTATGACATCTTTATAAAAACGTTAAAGTTATGGACTTACTTATGAAATGAATACTTAATAAGCGATGTTGAAATGGTTTATTGAAGCGATAAATTAAGTGATGAATATTGCATTAACGAATGCTTCAATTTATTTCAGTTCAAATTTAATCAGATATGATGACTGACTGACTGACTGACTGAGTGTTGAATATTTATCTTAAGTGGCATCATTCATTTGACAAGTTTTTCACTGATGCATCAGAGAGCATCCTTCAAGTGGGTGACTTTCAAATGATTTTTGCAAGATTTCTGAAGTAGGATTAACACTGTTATTTGGGTTACAACTTTAACGTTTATGTTGACACTGGCTTGTCCTTTTGTGACTTGTTTACACTATCTCCATTTCAAGTTTATATTTGAGCCGTGTCACGACAAAACCAAAATAATGGGTTTGCGACCAATATGGATCCAGGCCAGCCTGCGCATCCGCGCAGTCTGATCAGGATCCATGCTGTTCGCTTACCAACTCTATTACAAGTAGAGAAACTGATAGCGAACAGCATGGATCCTGATCAGACGGCGCGGATGCGCAGGCTGGTCTGGATCCATGCTGGTCGCAAACCCACTATGTTGGTTTTGTTATGACACGGCTTATTTGTTCTTTGTACTAACCTCTTGAAATTTCGAGGGGAATAAAAAGTAACAAAAAATACTTGAGAACTAAATTTTGATATTCATGGCATGTCGGAGCAAATGACATTTGAAGCCGCAATTCAGCAGAAATTTAAAAAAAAATGTTCGTTTTATGTATAAGATTTAATTTCATATCTCCAAGTCAATTCATGCGGTACATTTTCAATTAATAAAATAAAATTCATTGTTCACTTACCACATAAACCGCGGTGCAAGATTGTAATAAAGCCATGTCATAATCAAAGGACTGCAAGCTCTGTGGTGTTTTCTGATTATTTGCAAAGTGAATCTATATATACACGCCCGGCAAACTGTCGCTCCACTTCAAAATTGTGTTGTACGGTAAAACGAGCGAACGGCATTTCCGAGATAGAGCGGAAGGCCGATTTAAACGGCTAATTGTAAGTATTGTTTATGTTTTTGTCTTGTTATTCATTTAAGTTGTATTTTTTCGAAAAACGGAAAATGTAGTTCCGTGTAGGATAGATTTAGGCTTCCAATTATCTAAGCTGTTACAAAAAGAAAATTATATTAAGCCCGGGAGAACTTTTCTCCCTGAGGAAGCGAACGACGATTTATAGAATATTGAACTTCCCAACCATAGAAATGCCATACCCTTAGGATTTCTTGAAAAACGTATTAGTAAAATATCAACCCGTTATAAGAACTTGTCCTTCGTGCAACATAAATTACTTCTGAAGGATTTCTTAAATTTGTAAATCGACATTTTTCGAAAGAAGTGGAGCGAAAGGGCAAGAGATGGAGCAAAAGGTTCGATGTTGAGCGCAAGGCGATATTATTTTGACGTATCACGGGGAGCGTAGTCTTTGATTTTTTATATATAAAAGCTATAGAAGTTAAAATAGACATGATCAAGTGTTGAGACCGAGATATATATATACCTTTTTAAGACAACTAATAAAGTGTGATATTCTTTCAACGACTATAGCGTAATAAATAAAATCGCGAAGGTGTCACCTTTGTCTGCCGTGTAGATTCCATTATTTATGTTCGAAATTTGGATGAGGCCCGACCATCGAATTAATCCGTGTAGACAATTTTGCAAAAAAATGGCCATTTCCGTATAAATAAACATCAAAATATAGAAATAATAGGTGTAAAAATAATGGTAACAGTAGGGATCGAACTACAGATCTCTGGAATATAAGGCAAACGCTTCACTGATTGTGCTATCGCAGATGTTGTGGTGGAGATTCAGGTTTTACACCAACATTGAAGACAAACTTTTTATTTCTTTTTCAATAAACACTTAATTTTTAATTTCAAACCTTTTATAAACTTTATAGTTCTTATTTTAACTAAACATAACACACCGTGTATATTCCAATGACTGTAATGTCCAAATGCTGTGAAAGGGCGTGTTTATATTAGGCTAATTTACCGCCAAAAAATGTAACATTAACAAGAAAAGCAAGAAAAGTTTGAGAAAGTGTG
>NW_026860402.1:0-29308 GCF_026571515.1 Ruditapes philippinarum
AAGTCGCTAAATAATAGTAATATTTAGAAACATAAGCTGAAAAATGGGAATAAAATGATCTTGTTTTTCTACACTTTTCAGTTGTTTCAAGAATCATTATACATATAATTATTTTCATAATAATACGTAGATTCCATATCTAATTTAAATTATCAGATAAGTGGATTACAATAATTATTCTAGTATTTAACGGGAATGAATAAAATGAAATAAACAAATAATATGGTATAACGTGAAAACAATTAGTAGTCGCTATGCTTGCTTGTAGAGCTGCAATAGCTGTAGGCGAAATCAAATGTCAAATTATATTATCCTACTAAATAATTTATATGATAAAATGTTTGTGACACCAGCAGCTCCTGGTTATCATAAACTATATGCAAACAATTATTACAAATAAACATAAAAACTATGCCACAAAATTCCAGACTGTCATTAAACAGTTATGATGTTAATATTTATGATTCATTTAAAATGCCAGAGTTTTCACTATGATTGTTATCTTGGATACTAATGTGCTGCATTAATTACGAAATACCACAGCCCATTGAATTCTGCACAGAATGTTATCTGTTTGATTGTTGCATTTTACTGTAACATTGTACAGTCGAATGGATTCGATAAATTTAGCTGGAAAGAGCTTAATGAAACATGCAACAGGTTTTTTCTGTGCTGATATAAAAAATACATTTGTTTGAGTGTGCCGTTCTTCTTTCTTAACGTATTAATTATGCTATCAAAACAAGTATTTGTCTGATGCTCAGATTTTCATTCTCTTGAACGTTATGTGTCTAGACTTTAAAATCATTTGCAGCTCAATGTTATCTTCATTCTTTGTTGTTGACAGACAATTTGCAGCTGTTTGTGAACTAATGCAAGATTAATCAAGGCAAAAATAGTCTCCAAGTTTCAATTTCCATTGTTGCTATGATATTATGATAACAGATAGTCGTTAGTTTTCGTTTATATAAACCAACATAAACCAATAAATATTTTGTGAACTATTTAAAATTGATGCATGGATTAATAACCATATAAAAACGAAGGAACATATTAAAATTAGCAGTAATAATGAAGACACATGTAAATGATTTGGCAACACTATATGAAGATATGGAACGACGTTCTATTCACAGTATAACATATTATCAGGAAAACAAATATCTAAATCATTGCACAATTTAATTTGTCTATACAGGTGAATGATAAAAAAGTCAAAAGACATCAAACAATCAAAACCTGCATGTTTGTCCTTCAAATATGCAGTGTATGCATCGTATTGCAAACAGAAGGTATGAATAAACAACTTACTTGACGAATCTTTCATTTTTCTAATTACATCTGTTTAACACCAGTGGTCGAAATATTTAAGAAAAATGTCGCATTATAAAACATACAATACGTTAGATGGAGTAAGATAAGATAATATAAACATATATCTTATATGCAGAGCTATACCTATTATATAAACGAGAAAGTTGTATTAAGTTGTCACTAATTAAATAGATATTGCTATGTCCCGATTTGTAACCACTGGGTCATAACCCCGAGAGTTCGAATCCCTCCAGTGGCTTTATTACATACTTTTATGTATCTCTTGTTATAACTTGTTTACGAATGGTCGGTTGTTCTACTACAATGTTTAATAACTTTTCGTGTATAGATATCGCGGATAATACATACTTAGAAATAACGTCAAAGGAAATTGCACGGTTATTGAAAACATTTAGTACCCTTTAATGAGTTTAAAATAGATTCTGTACAAAGTGTCGATATCATATACAATAGCTCCTTTAATGAGTTTCCATGTGGCGCTGAACAGTCTGTGTAAAAAAGTATAAAATCATTGATTGTTGTCCTCCCATTTATGGAATACGTTTTTGTTATCAAAGTGAAACAAACATATGCTACCACCTATACAATAAATTGATTGAAGAATTAACCTTAATAAATGCATTTTATCAATGCACATATTAAATTAGATTATTAATTTCGCTAAAAGGTAAATTACACTTTATGCGAGATATAATTGCCACCTATGTAATACAGTACATTTATCATTTGTCGTTGCTTAAATGAATACAACACAAAGTAGAAAAGGTTAAATGGCAAACCTGCCATGACTATGGACACTTTGTAATAATTTTCATTTAGTCATTATATAAAATGACATATTTTGTATAAAAGAGATCTGAATAAAAATGAAAATGCGGTAAGGTGTGGGCATAATTAACTAATTAATTAGCTTGGACAATTCAACTCATACGATATAAGCACAATTAGAATTACCACGGTGGCTGATATATGCTTATGAATACGTTTACAGACATGATTTCTAGCAGAAATAGGTGGCTTATAAAGTTGTACTTATATTCATGGCAATAAATATATCTTTTTCCGTTTATCAAAACTTAATTCATGAAGAAATAATGCATCAAACACATATTGATCATAATTAGATACTTATATCTCATTAAGTAACTATCAAATTGTAATAATCAGAATTTCTTTCCGCATAAAAAGTTCACATCGTTTGAAGAAAGTTAATGAAAGTATTTAAAAATAAACAGCAAAAAGATAAATAAAACACACACTTTCTTCATTATGGTAAGCTATACCATGTTACAACACAGACCTACCTGAATAGTTTTTACATATAATTATCAATAAGAGTGAAATGAAACGAGGCTACAATTATTTCGTTACGAACACTATAATATTATGATAAAAACCGGTACACATTCATATATAACAAGCAAACACAAATCAAAATGTTATCTTACTAGTCACATGAAAGGAATATTAATTGAAAAATAATTGCAAAGGATGAGAATGCATTTTACATGACAGATAACGTATCTGTATCATGTTAACAAACAATGCAAGGAAGAGATTGACGAGTGACGTTACACGATAGAAAGTTTACTTGTCCTGGTATGATGCATTGCATTTTTGTCAATTTACATCTTATATTTCAATGTGTTGGCCAAAGATATTTTAAACGTACGGTTCGCTCTAAATAAAGCATGAAATTATTGCGTATTATACTAAAATCAATATACATTGCTTAAGTAATTAGTCTTATTATTCTAAAGTGTTAGATTTTCATAGCGAACTAAATAAACGGCTGTTAGCCTATTTATATTTGTTTGAATTTCTCTGACTACTTTTCCGTATCATTTATGAGATCACAGTTTATTGAAATCAATCTGCAGTTTTACCTCCTGCTGATGTAATAAAACGCTTCACTGCTTGATTAATAACAGAAACATATGCAGCTAATGTTGGTTCTTCCATTTTTTCAATACTCTAGTTGCGTCACCTAGTTTTTAAAAGCTGTTTGTGATTGATATATTTTGAAGATAATTTCTAATTAGCTAAAATATTTTCTCAAATACCCCAATATATTCAGTGTAGAGACACCGATACGAGCTAATATATGTTAATAATACGTTAATATAGCTATTTTACGACGCCGACAGTGAGATTACATGTAATTGTCTTATTGTTCTGTCTCCGTTTTAGTAAAATTATCCCGAAATATACCTAAATAAAAACACGTTACAAAATCAAAACTAAGACAGATTATAAGTATTCATAACAATGCTGCACGAAATTTTATCCCTGAATAAGCTATACACAGGGTGTCCGAAAACAAAGATAACACTTTCATTCTTTCAGAATTATGATTTTGTGTTGGAACAGCATATCTGTGCCATGTGCACAATGACAGGCCCTGTATAAATATGATAGGTGTTTTTTAAAAATATTTTGCAGTGATTTCAGAATAATAAAATGCATCCAAGACAGTCGACGTTTTAAAACGATAGAAGGTTACTGACTAACAAAACATGTGAGAATGCTTAAAATATATAAACGGACAACGGTCAGCCTGGAGATCGTTATTAGGAGGAAGCATTAGTTTCGAATCGGCCAAAGTCAAATTTATAAAAAAGATGACAGATTTGAACAAATGAAAGTTTTAGCATCTAAATATCTATACTTGTTACACGTTTCAGTGGCTTGTATTATATTTAACCTATTTCGTAACAGTGAATTCTGAGCTGTACATTTTGAGAGAGTACTCCTCAAATGCGAATATATGAATCATGAAGCTAGCTCTTGAAGCTGCTGATTTTAAAAAGTAAACAGACGAAGAAACATAGTGACTAAATAAAGGGGATATCACCCCCTTTTATGGTGCTTTTTTCATATTGAGCAATTGTTAAGAAGCAACAAATAATTTAGCATGATATTATTACTGTTTAAATTGGTATGTATATTTAGTAAGAAAGTTCTAAAATAGTTAATATTAATTATTTTTGGCATCATTTCTGGCGACAAAATGTTTGTAAATACAAGAGAACCGACCAGAAGTTGGATATGCATTATTGGTTGTTAGTTGTGTAGTACGTATGTACATGTTAATTATGAAATGCATTATTTCAGGTACACTGTGTGTGATTACAGGCTTTGCATCAGGTTTTGACTGTGACTCGGTTAGTTCTTTCCTAAGAACCCTTGAAAACTGTATACCAACGTCCTATATCAAAGTACCAAATGAATATAATGGAAAAACAAATTCTTTACGCGACACTTGAGTGAAAAAGACCAATGAACGGCCTTGTCTGATAAATGTCGTAACTATTCTAAAAAGAAAATAGAGGAGAAAACACACGTACAACAAGATCATTTATGTAATCTACAAAAATAAACACATGTTATGCGCTGTGCAAAGCATTCAACTTCATTGATTGAAGTTAAAACGCGTTTAACGACCGCTTTAGATCTTTTTTTACGAGCAATTTATTTCTATTTAGATTAATCGAGTGTACTGGAAAACATGTTTGTTATAAGTTGAATTATTTTGATTTAGCAATAAAAAGTAATGATTAGAAGATGTATCACATAACTTGTTAATATGGTTACTTCACAGAATGGTTTAGTTATTGAAAAAGAAATATCGCGTAATATTGCAGTTCCATATAAAGCATTGTAATTTAAAAAGAGCCTTTATTGCTTCCTTAATTTTGATACGTTTGTTTTGATCCGTCAGCCAAATCCTCTGTGAAGAATATTAATGCAAAAATCTCTTTTATTCCTAGTTTTTTTCTTCTAACGAGTAACTTGTTTGATTTCAGCAGAAACTGTTTGTTTTATTAATGAAAAAAATAAAAAAATCTACAAAACAACAATTTTTCTTCAAATTTACATGACAGGCCATGTTCAAACATGAAAAAACGCGATTTAGGGTAATTTCAAGTATTTTCATCATTTTCTGTTAACCCATTACTTCATATACACGTCTTTTAACGCCTTTTTCACCCCCCCCCCCCTTTTTTGTTGCCTCAAATGATGAAAAAATGCCTTATTTAGGCCCCAAACACTTGTTGGTTTGAGAAATGTTGTTAAATAAGTGAGCTCTTTTTCGGCGCGGCCCCCAACCAAAAGATACATCAGGGGGTTGCCAGAAGGGGGACGTGCCCCCATCTGTTTTGGGGGGGGGGGTTGAAGGGGGGCGGAGTCCCCCTCATTGCCAAGAAAATTTTGGACTTGTGAGAGGCTGTAAATGACCCCAGATTGATCATAAGTTAACGTGTAACCAACGCTGAAACTGAAAAGCATTTGACTCTATCTCAATCCATTGAAAAGTTGCAGCACTTTGAAATCAATTTTGATGGAAAATATCAACGCAAAATAGTGATTTTTGGCAATTTTAGATGTCCCCTCGTTGCCATGGTAACAGAAAATTTAAGCCTGAGCATGTTGTTGCAAGGGCAATGGTCCAGTCAACATTTGTGCCAAGTTTGATTAGTGTTGAAGCAGTTTTTATAGTATTATAGCAATTTGAACTTGTAACGGGAGACTTTTCAATGAAAACAGCCATTTTTCACAAAATGCTCATGAAGTAATGGGTTAAATCGTTATGTCGCTCACCTGTTCTGTAATTATACACAAATAAATCAACAACTAAATATTAGAGTAAATCATGTGAATACTCTAACTACCGTGATACCTATTTATCTCTCCTTTTCAGAAAGAATGATCTTTTTCTGTTAAACATCAACTAGTGCTTAACAGATGAAAGGAAAATATATAAAATACAATGTATAATGGCTCGCAAAAGATGTCGTAAGAAAGTTTGTGATGACTCATGCAGATTAAGATTGTGTTCATGTAAGTCATAAATGGTATATATCTAAATAAAATTATTTTACAGACCTATTTGGATCCGCTGCTTGGAAGCTCTGATGGGTATTGCGAGTTAAAAAAGCTGACTTTTGTCGGACGGTAATGATTCACAGTTTTAATGATTTAGTGCATACGTACGATGTTTAAAATGGTCAATCTGGCATACATTTAACAATTTGTTACACAAATTGTGTCATTATATTTTGTGACAATGGACGTATTATACAAGAATTGAAACGATGTCATAAAGTCTTAAAACGCAATGACGCATGCATGTTTGTCATGCATTTTAATCAGTTAAATCACAGTAATGCTTTGACTCAGTAGCAGAAAACATTTAATTTATGCATTGATGATTAATGTTGTCCATTCATTATCTTTTTTTAAGTCTTTGCTGAAACACCAAAATTCGTGTCATTTCTTCTGTTCAGTTTAAAGAAAACATGATATCTTGGTGTTGTGTGCACAATGAAATGATTTTAATTTAAAAGTACACAATTTAAACAGAAATCGTATATATTCTAAGAAACATAATCCAACATTAGGTTGATATTGACTGATATTTTCGTTGTCTTGATTCATTTGTTCTAATACATATGTTCATAAAAGTTGGACTGATAAAGATTTTCGATATTAAATACTGTGCACTCGTATAATACTGTTATCATTTCGGCAATAAAAATGATACTTACGATGTACACATATATATCAAATTAAATCACTTAAAAAGATTGAAATAAACAGACAATAATGTAACAGGACATGATGATGTTTATCAAAATTAAAATTGTTTTCTGTATCCTGGTATTTGTTATCTTGCTGGATATGAAACTTTACACTTTATATGGTCGCTCCACATCAACCAGTTGAACATGTTTAAGACTATGTCCACATTCTCATTAAAGAACGCACTTTTTATCAAAGAAAAAAGCATGCAAAGGAAACAATGATTTAAACAGAATGCCGGAGGTTAAAAAAGATAGAAAGCAATACTGAACTAATGTTTAATAAAAAACATACCGCAGTAGATTATGCCGACTTATTTTGCTATTAGAAAAGTAAACAGCGAAAACGAAAACACCAAGTTTGAAACCATAAAATCGATTTTATTGAGTCTATTAATGAGACAAACAATTTAAAAAGAAACATTGGCTCGAATAGTTTTCCGTTCTCAAGTATTTGCACCAGTGATCCAAAAGGAACAGAATAAATATGTATAAATGTGAAAAAGATCTTTAGTTTGAATCTAAAACAGCTATTAATTGCAAACAGCTTATAGCTAGTCATCTCATTTACAAATCTAGAGTAATAAAACATGATAGTTATGCATTTAACGATAGTGCAGTTAAATATTAAATGAGTAACAAAACTGATGACACATGCCTTTTAAGCGCAACCAAGCATTCAAAAAAGGAAAGGTTGAACATTTAGTCAGAATAACAATAAGTCAAGAATGACTTAAATGTTAATGATTAATATTATGAATTAAACAGGTGACGCTGTCATTGCTTTAACTTAAAAAATAATTTCATCACTTACTGAAGGACACAAATGTTTATCAAAATTAAATTTTGTTAAATTTATAAAACATGTTATAAGTTTACGACTAAAAATAATACACAAATTGAAAACAGGAATAATTTAGTGAAAAAACAAACCACACGCACACTTTTACCAGTCCATGCATTGTCAAGGTATTTTAGTTTTCAACCTAGCGTTCAAACTTATTTTTTCTAATAGTATGTTAAACGTGTCCTCTATTGATAACTAATGAAACATGCATAGTTATAAAATCGAACATCATTGTTTAGTTTTCTCTTTCTACTTTATTAATGTAAGTACGTTTTCCTGTTTCAGAGGATTTATCATTCTTTATTTTAAACAAGATAACTTTGCTACTACTATCGTATGATTACTCAAATGAAGCATATGTAGATTTAAAATGGACTAGTAAGGTAAAAATAACAAAATATTGCTGTTTTTTTTCTTACAATAGGTAAGCGTTGGATGGGTGTCTGCCTTTCAACTAAGTAATAAAGGCTTTCTCAGTCCATGACAATTTTTGTCACATGTCACCATTAGCGGTTATTTCAAGGAGGCATACCCAAATGATGATTCAAGTGAGCTTTCATCAGAATAAGGCCATAATAAATAAGTTAAATAAATTTCTTTTAAATCCGCAGAAAAGGCAAAATAGTTTTCTATAAACGGATGCAGATTTTATCGCAAAGTTATACTATACGAAAATCAAAAGAAATCACTGTCTAAACGTTATTTTATCTAAATTAAATTTGTCTCAGATCTTACAGTGTTCAAGGATTTGTTAAAAAGGATGTTCATCAAGACAGGATGTTCAGATCTAGTGCAAAAACTACACTATTTGTTATACGTTATCTATCTTGTTCGTGCTGACCAAACTATTAAAACAATTTAAGACCGCACAAAATTCACATACGCGTGTCTCATTTCAAACAGGTGCCTGGAATTGAGAAATGTAGTAAGTTACCATTTATCATATGTTAATGTTAAAAGATCATACAATGAAACTTTTTATCATAATTCAAAACTAATGATGAAATGTCGAATAACAGAAGCGTAATATGATATTTTTATATAATGAATAGTTCTCAACCTGTACTATGACCGGAATCTAACCTTAGACCTTTAATTCACTCGACCTCTCGTGGGTTCAAACTCTGTCCAGGGCAAACCGGTATCTCCTAGAGCAAGAAATCTTGACATTCATTGCTTCATTTCTTATTGGTTCCAGGATTAGATTCCTGAGTGTATCTTTAAGCTGATAGCTACCTACAAATTAATCCGAAATGTATATGTATTTCGTATAAATTCATATACAACTAAACATAAAAAATAATAATATAATATTGTATCATTTCCTAAATTATCTTTCTCTTTAAGCAAATACATCTTCAGTCATAAAATGAGATCACCTTAATATTCTTTCCAGTTTCGAAATAATTTTCGTTTCAACCGGCAGTTACTATAACGGACTAAATGCAATAACCTTATCCGTAAATTAAGCAATATCACAGCGTGATAACAAAAAAGATCATCTAATCGATGATGCAGCCGGTAACGTACTTTCATGACTAGTGTTATGTTACAAGTTACTTCTTTACTTGTTTACACGATGGCAGGAAATATTTGCAATAAAGAGGTTAATAGGCCCGACTTAGTATGTATTGAAATATACTCAATTGTAAAAGAAAGTGTGCACTTAGTTACAGCAAAATTTTACTAACTTGTTTAAGCAAAATATTTGCATATTTGGTTATCAACAATTTCACAAATGTATAAGACTTTGCAATGGTTACTTTACCAGGATGGGTGCACTTTAACATTCTTTAAACATAAAGTAATTAAGAAATGTCAAACAGAATGATCAAAATATACCTTTTAACCATTGTAACATGCATTTTGGACCACTACAATGTTTATAATAATGTTTTAAACATTTTTTTTCTGTAGAAAACTTGATTCAATTGATAAAATAATTCGTATCGCATATTTTTGGTCATAAATTATGTTTATAACTGTCATTGAAGATTATAATTTTTGTATGTAACATTCCAATTCAAATCATATCCAACCTTACTAAAATATCTCACATATCAAGCATAATATAATAACTATAATAACTATTATTTGGTATTTTTGATGTATATTAATGAGTCTTTGCATCTTATCACTGGCATCTAATGTTGTTCACTTCATAAAATAAAATTGCTTCTTTGCTCATTGAAATCGACAAATTCATTATAAATGCTTTTGAATTCCAGGTAGAACTATGGGAAATATTGCGTGTACAACTGACAACAACGGTCGTTAATAACAATGCAATATAATCAATTTGTCCGGAGCTCAAGTGAATTTCATGTTTATTACAGAAGCAATTTAAAATTATAAGGTGTTGAAATGCCTGAAAAATGTAATATTCTTTATTCTATATAAAAGAATAGGCGTATTTCATAAATTGGTGGAAATAAATACACAACAACATACAGCAATATCTTAGCTGTCTTAAGTGTTCAAAAGCTTTGTTTGAATTTTGACAAAAAAAGAATTATTCCAAATTAACTGTATGAAAGAAATATGTTGAGCGAATGCAAGAAAAATCATCTTAAACGGTCAAAAAAGCAGTATCATATTTTGTTAAGGAACATTTTATTATGTCACGGTGCTGGTATAAAAGAAATAATCTACTACAAAGTCTTTCAATTACCGACACATAGATTATAGAAACAATATAATATTATATTATCGTTTATGAATCTCATAAACACATTTCTTTAAATATAGTTACGTACATACTTTAGTCAGATATCAAAATATCAACTCGGAATTACGTTTTGTCAAATTCTTATAATATGAAAGCTCTATTCTTATTGCGTACAGCGTAAATTTAAATATATTTGAATTTGAGTTTATCATTTTTGTTGTTCGTCATACGAAACGACGATACGCAATGTTTCTCAGATTAGCAAAACGGCATAGTTACGCGTGTAATTTAGCCTCATATAATGTCAAAATAAAAAAAAAGGCGGGGGTGCTAGTGAATGGGATTAGATATGCATTAGTATTTAATCTTGCATTAAAAGATCAACAGTAATTTGCCATGATACAGATAAACAAGGTGTAAATAACGAGGTTTTTTCTTTATATCTAAGTTGTATCACAAGTATCAAAGTAGAGCCACACATTACATGTAGATATTGTAATGCAAATTGCATTAATTTTATTCAATAACTACAAACAATGCTAATTTTGTTTTACCTTCAAACAAAATATATCGAATTATGATGTTTATGTTGCATAGTCAAATGAAGTCTGATTAATTGTTAACTGTTAATTGTTTTTGCATCTTTCCTATTGCATCGTGTAATTATTGACGGGAGTTGTTGCTTCTGGTCCGAAAACAAAAGAATTTAGTAAGTTCAAAGTGAAATCAGTATACAGTTATTTCATATGTGATTTGTGATTTGGGAACAGTCAAACTGTTGGCCCGAGGTGGAGGGGGGTAGTGTTTTGAACTGTTGCCCAAGGCCGTAGGCCGAGGGCAACAGTTCAAAGCACTATCCCCGACACCGAGGGACAACTGTTTGACTGTTCCCAAAACATGCATGAAATAACTGTTTTATTACCTGATCAACTACTGTTTTAACAGTATTTTCAGAAAAAAAAAGGAACAAGAAAATAGTTTTGCACATATGTTAATAATTAAACTTAATATTTTAGCTTTGTAACGTCACGTCTGGTTCATGATCAAGATCGATCGACGTTTCAAGTGGGAAACCTCTATGACGTCAATGACATCAGAGACCGAGAGGAAAACAGTCGAAACTATTGACCGGTCAACAGTTCCCGAACGTTGACGTTTTTTAGAAATTCAGAAAACAGTAAATAATGACAAATTACATTTATATAAGGTATCAGGTAATAATAATATTTAGTCAACATAATTTATTGAAAAGTCAGAAAACAATAAGGTAATTGTTTTGTTTAGCTTTGAATGACTTTGTATTTGATTGATAAAACATATCTTGACATTGTAATTCTCTATGTAAAGAATCATTGAACACAATCATTGTGGTTCATTTGCAGCTCTTTGCTAATTAATATTTAAAGCCTTACAGAAAAGTAATGTCGCATATATTGTATACTTGTGAATCTACTTATCAGTCGTACTTGCCACGACGGAAAATAAAAGATCAATAAGAACTTTCGTTAACTCTATGCCGTTGTAGAAGGGAACCATGTATACATGTTTAGCTATTCTTTTACAACCTGCTTAATCGTTGTCTGATGCGACCGAATATTTTCATAAGAGCGAGGTCCACATTAATCAGAAACATTTTTGTTTTCATTACGTAAATAAAATGGGTACTTTATTCTGGGTAAAATATTAAAATTGTATTGTTATAGTGAATACAAATGCTGCATTTTGTTTTCGTTTTAAAACATCCTATATACATCTATCGCTTTCACTAGAAACAACAAACTACTTATCAAAACAAAATTGTCAGCTATGACAAGTAATGTTTGATAAATGCATTGATTTAAAATCAAGGTATTTCATCGGATAAATCACGTTAGTTACTTTACAAGAATCGACTGATTGTCATATAACAGTTTCTATATCGATTAAAGCGTTCATTCATAGAAGAGAAGAGATAAAAGCCTAGGCATCAAATGTTACTATTGTCTTGTTTGCTTTAGTTATAGATGATAATAAGCATTATGATATGAAACATAATATTTTACACCATTTGGACAACAGCTATTGTATAAAAATACCACTCTTTCACTGACATATGATAAGGCGAATGAAATAATAGTATCGATACAGGATGTGAAGAGTGGAAACAAATAATCAGGATATAGGTACATAATTGTTATAACGTTCTATAAATTTGAAAATAAATCTAGCTTTTAAAATGGTATTCTGATCCTTTGTGTCGTTTAATTCTGGAATAAATGATTTGGCAGGATTCAAAGACTCTTGTGTCTTCTAAATTTATTGTAAAGAAATTAACTAATTTGGCATAAAAGAGTATAATACGTCACCCAAGACAGGAAAATAAAATATTTAATTTAAAAGACGAATATAATTCATTTTAACATGATCGTCCACAGAAATGTGTCTGAGTACATCTTTTGGTTTATGTTTTGGTTTATTTTTGGAAACCTGACTTTATTTCAAAACTGAATGATACACAAATAATTGATAATTGTTTCATTCGTTCATCAGCCAGTATTTAGAACCGCCATTTTGCAATTTATTCTTTCTATCTTTTCTTTAAATGTAAACTATCAATTAATCATGACAACAAGTGATTAAACATTAAAAGTTAAAAAAAACATCCTGTTAAAATATCAGACATTGATAGATAGATAAATGAATAAAAAATATACAACATATTATATCAGATAACAGGTTTCGTAATTACTTTGCACTTTAATACTTTTATCAATAACTGCATATTTAGATATAGTTTTTCTCCATTTCCCTTAATCAATACATCAAGTATGAAGTGTTTAAATCTTGCAAATTATACGCTTAAAAACAACATCCTGTTGAATGTGAAGTAAATATTGAATATCAAATAAACAGTAGATATACTACAACTTCGCACTGTTGATAACTGTAAGTGTACTTAAAACCTATGTCAAAACGACATTCGCCTTTTTAAGGTTTACGATTCACGTTGTTGACTTATTTTATAAACATATCGGTGGTTTATAACCAAACGTTTTGCATACGGCCAAATATTTTGTATTATATGCTTAGAAATGCCATATGACCATCACAGATTTATCCGAAATGATGAAATTAGATATTACATAAATGCATTTAAAATTAAAAGCACGTTCTCTTGACAAATAATTCATGTAAAACGCATACGAGGGAAATTCAGTTTGGGGCTTAACATATCTTGCGAATGTGGGAAAAAGACAGTACTGGTCGGGGACCATCAACCGGACACCTTTTGAACATTCCTTTTTACAGATTTCATGATTTCAAAGCTACAAATCTGAACATTTGACATAGTACAACCAGGTTCTTCTCCTTACTAACGAACTAGTTTGTTTTGTTCTGATTATATTTATACTTTTGTCTAAAGCCCGTCAAGGTGGGTATCTAAATTACCTAAATTGAACATAGTACAGTACCATGTGTTCGGACCGATATGTAATGACAATGATTTATTTAAGATAATAGCTTGGGTGTTTTATTTTTAGATTTTTTTAACATGATACACAATATATCAGCAGCAAATGCTGAAGTTTTGGATATTATATTGGTTACTCTGCAAATGATTATAGCTAGTATAAGAAGTCAGTCAATGTACTCTAAACGTCACAATTTCCAACGTCAACGTTCTTGAAATATACATTACAATATTACAATTTACGAAAGTTGAAATAAATTTAATTACTTAATGATAGAAGAAACGTGCAGATAGTAAACAAGTGTAGACCAAATTTAATTGAGTCTGTCCTTTAGACATAACTGAAAAAAATACAAAATCCATTTTACTTTAAATGGCTGAAATATATATAAAATGATATAATGTATATTGTTTTGGTTTAATACAAACTACTGGCATGAGACTTGTGAATAAACCATTAATCTCTTTACAAATCTAGGATAATAAACCTAAACTTAAGATCTATGCATTTAATGACAGTGCAGTTAGAATAAAATTGATGACACATACTTCGAACATGCTATCAATCATGCACAAGTTAAATTAATATGTCAAAAATAACCTTAACATTTCAAGATTTTACTTTACCTTCAGTCTTCGTTTTGTACTTTATATATCTAAAATTTTGGCCGTAAGTATAATGTAAAAAAATCCCCTAAAACAACAACAACAACAACAAAACTTGTCGGTTTTTTAGTTCAATTATTTGAATAGATTTCCAGTTAAGTGCACTTTTCATTATTTTTTATTAACAAGAGATGATCAATACAACTGCCAAATGATTTCTAATGAGATCAAAATGAACTCTTACAATTGTCTTACAATAGGGAAGCGGTGGCCTAGATATCTGTTTCTCAAGGACTGAATCATTGGTTAGTTCAAGGTATAACAGTATTCGATAATGTTTCCTTCCATGTCATTAGTAATGGATATTTCGAGGAAACAGACTCGAATATGGTTAAAATTTTGAAACAACATGTAAAATCATTATTTATTTAACGATATTTAAGTCTTATAAATCAATCAGAACAAATATGTTTCCCTTATTCCAGAAAACATTTCGCAAATACCTTTAATTCGTGTTACATAAACAGGGTGAGGAAAGATCCAGGTCAGACTGCACATTTTTCTATCCCCGTGACTTTAATAAAGCAGAAAAGTGTACGGTCACAACTTACTTACATCAAATAGTTAGGTTGTATTTCTTTATCGTTACACCTATTGATTTAGAGTCATTGATAGCATAGAAAAAATGCAAACATTTGATGTATGTATTAATAAAGAATACGGCCATGAGTAATATAATAATCAAACAAATATACCTATGTAGCTATTCAAGTAACGTTCTATCTTATTAAATTTCTATGCGTCTTAAAATTCAGTTTTACTAATAACATGTAAAGTTCATTTCCTAAATATCTTATTAATAAGTAATTTAAAGTCAAAAAAATATGCAGCAGTTTTCTCAATGTGAGTCAGAAGTAAATCAGCGCCTTAATATAATATCTTGATTTATTAATTATAATTGTGATAGAGTTTAAAAAGGGGCGTGGAGTAGATCAGGATGTTTTTGACAATAGCATCATAGTGTTAGTAATTAAAGAAAAGGTGTTCACAAGTTTTCTATCATATCCGTGATAAAAATTTAAGTCTACACTATGAGTTAATTTCTCGTAGTATGCGGTGAAAAAAGAGAGATAAAATAAGATACTTATTTGTTATGCTGAAGAAAATCACTGCAGTGAAATACTTTTTCATTGGAATTTTAACATGATGAAAAGTAAGTTAACAGACGCTTGAGAAAATGTTTTGATTTTGGGATAGATTACTATATAGCTGTTTTATAACTTGAATTTCAACTGGTATTAAAATTTACATAAATGCAAAAGTAAATCTCGATGGCTTGTTTGTTTATAAATATACGATTAAAATGATATCGTTTCATTTCCTTTATTATGTTCCGTTCTCTCCTAGGTAAATAAATCTCCTAGCTTTAAGGTAATAATACCATTGCTTGTTTGAAAAGCAGTAGTGCACTTGCAATTTAAACAGGAAATCTGTTACCGCCTTTATTGCACAAAATGCAATTATCGTACCCGTTAATCAAGCAATATCGCAGCTTAATTACAAAAAAGATCAGCTAATCGATGATGCAGCAAACATGCATGTCTGCTATTTTGTTACGAGCTACTGAGTTAATTCTCGCATTGGTTGCACTACGATAAATGTTAACAACGAAGCAGTATGTTTAAGTATGTTTGAATAAATGATAAGTTTTTACTTGGATGGTCGTATTTAATTAATCGTTATTCATATTATTCCTTAGGAAATAGTTACAAAACATAAACAACACGTCTATTCATGAATTGTACCATTCATTTCATTTATATGACTTATAATTGATTATTATATATATGTAATAAAGTTGTTAGTGCCATTATCAATAAAACAATGGATTTCACTCTGCATGACACCAATAGCTATTAAGTGAATTTCTAATTTAAACGAAATTCAAACTATTCTTTAAAAACAAGTTATCTTACAAAAAAACTAAATGACATCATTTTTATTTTCTTACGCATCTTTTTAAATATATATTTTTAGATTAAAAATAACCTCTATTATGATTAAAAGTGACCCTAATTATATCATTATTGCCACTAAAAAAAGAGCAATATCAATAGAAAAATGGATTTGAGATGCGGAATTATTTATAAAAAATCTGTATTGGCGAAACATTAACTTTCTTAATATTATTATGTAAAAAATGCAAAACTCCAATACTGCTAGACATTTCTAAACAAGAAATCATATACAGTCATTTCTTAAAAAATACAGTTTCTTTTACAAATCCATGTGACATTTGTTTGAAATCATGCATGCCCCCTATCAAACTAATAATAATTCAGTATATAGCTGCTTTACAAGGTTTTAATTAATATCTCAATCAAAATATTCTTTGACATCATCTTAGAGAACCTTCATCATGCCCTGTGTTGATTACTTTAAAGGACGAAAGTTCTTTGTGCTCCTGTGTGCACTTTTTACCAGCAAATTGATTATGATTGCTTTTGAATTTTAGATTGAGCTAGGGGAAATGTTGCAAGTAAAACTGTCAAGAAACAGTCGTTATTTTCACTGTCATCTTATCATTTGTCCACGGCTTAAAACGTGAGTTTTTTTGTTGATTACAGAAGCAACTTATTATAACAAAGGAATGGCACGGTTTAAAACTGTTACATGCTTGAAATAGAAGTACTTTTATAATTACTTTATTACACAAACATCATTTTTGTGATACCTTGTAAAGGGTTTTCTAAACGAGTTATCATATATGCGTAATTATTTTGTCATAAGTCAATGGTAGGAGATTTCGCTATGAATTATTTTGAGGTTAATACTTGGTTGCTGCTCGGTATTATGCGATAATGGCTCGCAGATGAGCATAATGGCCTGAGGGCCGCAGGCCCGAAGGAAGGACATTATGGACTCGAGGGTCATAATCGCATAATGCCGAGCAGCAACCAAGTATTAACGTCTTTAAAACCTATGGCATTTAGACATCGCCGCTTATCTTGGTTGTCGCCCTTTCAAAGAAACGACAGTGGTCAATGTAAACAAATATATGTCATTCAGTGTAACCCTCCGATTACATTTGATAACATGACAAAACAGAATAAGTATGTGACAATGTTGTTTGATTGTTTTTAATAAATACTATATATATATTTTTGTGAGAATAACATTTAGTACCAGTTTTTTTATGAACTTTTGGGTTTCCGAGACTGATGTCTAGCTCTATTTGCCATCGATCCGATCTTTTTTCTACCGTCAAATTGAAATCATTTTTGGAAGTTCTGAGGGTAATGTTTTGTCTCAGGTAGTCATTTAAACTTAAAATTTTGTGTGCAAGCGACTACAGTTCAATCAACGTCAGCAGCCATCTTGAAAGTCACATAGAGCTTATTACGTCATTTTGCACGTGCGCCCATTCACTTGCCCATTAAAAAAATTCGAGTAGCAAGGCGGCCAAAATTGCATAATGACGTAGATCTTGTCATATGGGCCCTAGACCATAGATTTTGTTACTATATATAGTAACATAGGAATCTAACAGTGTTAACTTCCGTTTATCAAAGCAATTAACACTTTTTATTACTGTTCAATGACGTACACTGGAAATTTAAATTATTTAGAAAGGTATTTCAAGACAAGAAAAAGCTATCATGAATGTTAATGACAATGAAAAAAGGCTTTTTATTTGATTTGTGACTTGTATCAAGACTCATGTTATGTCAAATGTTAATGAGGTAGGATTAATTAGGTATTCCCAAATAATCCCACATTCCAACATCAGTCGTAATTGTCACGTGTATGTATACATTGCATATAGCATAGTCGTTATCATCTTGAAAAACATAGTATAGTAAACTTGTTTTGAGATAATTGTTAGTGAAGAGAGAATAGTTTATATATTCTTTGATATATGCATGCCACATCTTAAATCTTGAATGTTTAGATATGCGCATGCTTCTAAATTCACACTTTGCCATTGTCATGAAAAATGTGCTTAAGTCCGTGGTAGGGGAGGATGAACAGTATTTTGCAAATACAAGTAACGTTCATGAACAGGCATAAGCAAATCGAGCCTTTCGTCGTTTTGGATGTTCTTAACATATTTCATTTTCTCTATAAGTGTTATACTTACAAAGTCAAAAGCAAATCTGAAGTCACAGCGATTGATCAACCCCTAATCTGTCGAATTTCGTCCCTTTTTTTGATTGGAGATTTGAATGGAGATGGTCTGTTATTGGGGAAAGAGAGGGAAATATAGAAAAACACTGAAAGCAATTTTTATTTTACTTGACATTTAGTACTCTGTGACATTTGCATGTCAGACATATATTTATTAAACGTTACTATTCTGGGAAAAGTTTACGACTTAAAGATGCGAAAAACTGATTAATGATGTGTACCAAGATAAATAAAATAACAATAGAAAAGAGATTGATTCTGTTGAAATGACATACTTGTTGTGCAATAAATAGCATGATAGATTCTGAAGAGATATTATGTGTTTGAAATTGTTGTACTCTATTGATTAAAAAGTTACAATCAATGATCAGATGTTTAATTTAGTTCATAATAATGTCTACAGAAACTTTTTACAATAGTTGTTATCAAGTGTGCGTGTTTTCTTTAATTATGAATAGTAAGTATTCAAGGCAAACTGTTTTAAAACATTTTATCGGAAACAAAACAAACGACATATGCTTATCTTTGTCGCTTTAAGTCATTGAATTATGGTGTATTCTGTCTTGACAAACATGGTACAGTGAACTTCTGAGATTTACCGGAAATTCACCCATTATATTTCTATAACGCATGTCGTAGAAACAAGAACATTTATATTAATATTTTGTATTAATCACTTTGTTTTTAAAAAAGGCTATTGCACTCTTTGGTTTCCATTTTTAAAAATGAGTTTTATATTGTGCAAGGTATACGAAGATGAACCCTTGTAATAATTTCCCTTTATTGATAGGATACTTAAAGGCAGTACAATTTTAAAGTAAACGGAACCTCAAGCGAATAAAACATATGTTTATCATGCTATCTTAACCAAAGTTGGTATTAAACTAAATAAAAATGACACAAAAGCTATTATCTGAAACATTTCCCTGACAACGAAGCTCTTTAGTTGTTTATAGTACATAGTTATATTTTGATATTGACGGAATTATTCGTGGTTTACAAGTCAAATGACGAAAAAATCTGTAAACTTACCATCTTTTAAATCTTTAAGATATTAGTTGCTTCAATACTTGATAATATTCAGTGCAGTTTAAACAGCTACATGTTATAATTCACAATATACACCTCAGATATATTTCTCCTTGTAATCCTGATAATATTTAGCTGATACAGTAATGAAATGCAAAAACCTTTCCCAATGGAATAATTATGCATTAAGTTTTTAAATTCGTCTAACATAAAACATTTAGATAAGCTTTCTTCCAATTGTCTTCAGGAAAATGAAATTCTACTTAAAATCTCATTCATTCCATAAATAATGTAAAATAATAGGATATTCAGAAATGCATTTTTGAGCTGGCAACTTTTAATATTTCAGAGTTAAACGTAGACTTAATCGAAAGCCAGATAAGCTGTAAATTCATTTTAAGCAAAATTGGGACCAAATGATTCAAGAGTTAAATTAATTGAATCATTTTCATATTGTATCAACTGTACAGACGTGAGAGTATTTCTCATTATGATATTTTTACTCTCATGTCGGGAACGAATCTGCAAAATTGCAAAAAAGAACAAAACAAAAAACAAACAAAAAAGTAAAAAGAAATAAAACAAAAACAAAAACTGTAGAATAGGAAAACATAATGATATGTTTTTGTGTACTTAAATATTAAATTACACATGTGTCAATGGGCAAATAAACTTTAAAAAAATCGTTTAATTCACCAAATGAACGATGAAAATATAGAATTATGTATCTACCGAACAGGTCATGGTTTTAATTGATAAACATTATCATTAAAACAAATAAACTTCAACAGTTAAAAGATGGTATATGAATAAAAAACTATAGAAGATCTACCGCCGATCGATTATAATCATCATAGAAATTTCTTTAAACGTGTTCACCATATTTTAAGATTTAGTCAATGAACTTTAGAATATTATAAAATATCATGTCTGACAGTAATTGCTTATCTTGTGATAAAGCTTAGATTACTGTCTACATATCTATTTTATATCACGATACACACCTTGTCTCGTGCATCTTTTCACTCGATGTGTCCATATAAGGATAGTCTCAATAAATGTCACAAAAAGCAATCATATCCAACACCGTATGCTGAATGATTGCTTGGTATCAAATAGGTAATTAAATACCATATAAGACATCTTTTGCGTCCACGTACTACATCTGAACTTCCACAAAAAAGGCTCTTCGCTCGAGATCGAGAAATGTTGTTTCTGTGTTTATATGCAAAGTCGTTTTAATAACATTTGTTTTGTTTCAAGAACAAATACCATGCTTTTGTTTAAGATATATAAATATCACAAAACCTGCCATTCATGAACAACTATAAGGAAATGATATGACGGTACTTAGATACAAGTAATAATAAATAACATAAGTTTTAATGGAAACAAAACATTAAAATGAAACATTTCATTTTTTACATCAACGAATTAAACATAAATTAAATTGAACAATTCACCCGACATTTCATAGTTTTAATCATTAAAATATACTTCAATATATTCGATTATTAAAACATATAATATCATATAAATAACAGCTGATAATAATCATCTACAAATCATAAAACTATTTGAAATTTTGAAAATTCTTAGTTTTCTTTAGAGGTTTGATTATGTACATTTAGACGACTTTATCAAATTACTTGTCAAACTTGTCTAGCATAGATATGTATGATATGTCTGAAGCAAGTGCAATTGTCATAAGTTTATAAGTTTAGATAAGTGTCCTTGATTAAAAGCTATTAACGAAGGATAGTCATAAAAAATGTCTCCAACAGCAGTCATCTCCTAAACTGTCTTGATATGAAATACTCAATTGATCTCCTTAACTGTCTTGATGAAATACTCAATTGAGTACCATATAAGGAAAATCCTACGTCTACACACTATTTGTTAATTTCCTACGATATAAAATAGTTCTTGTAATATGTTTGTCATTTCAAGGCTTAATACTATGCTTCTATTATCAAATATTAATCAAGTGAATCCAACAATGTTCAATTTTACAAAATCAGACATTTATAATCGCTAACAGGAAATAATATAAATATCATACAGTCACATAAATAACAGTTCTAAAGGACGCAATGTCAAATACAAACAATTACATTTAAGCACTCAGAACACGAGTGTCGTTTTACAGTATGCCTACGCCTGAAAAGAGATAAACCTTCATCTTTTTAATGTTATATCTGCAGTAGATAAACCACAAAAAAGGTGGTCAAAATCGTCAGTTGTGGTTATTCAAGCAAGCCAATGTGTGAAGAATAAACTTTGCGTCAGCTAGACTAAATTTTAAAATAAAAAAGCAAACAATCAATAAAGAAACAATATAGATTTTTGATATTAAACATTTTGATAAACTTTTAAAATTTTCCAAGATAACACATACTGAACCTGTTTGATTTCCCTCCTTATATAAAATGAAATGAATTATTAGCATTGGAACCACGTGATGTTCAAAAAGTAATCATTATCGGACCCAATCTTATCAATTTAGCATCGTGTCTATTTCCAGTTAATAAAATCCACATTAAATGCATATCATACCCCATATAGCCTCATTTTCATTTTCAGGTTTAAAATAATATCAAATGCTTATTGTGTGCTTGACATAACAAAAAAGGCAAATAATTTTGACAAAAAGAGGTCATTTATATTGTTGAGAACAAACCTGATTCTAGATTCTATTGGACTCGTACATAACTGCAGAACCAATATCAGACTTGGTTAGCGCCTCGTTCAATATATGTTTGACAGCTGTGTACTCGTTCAATAAAATTCAGTATTGTACTCAACACTGTTTAATAGCCGTATTATGTTTTCTGAATATTTATTTTAACACAACGGTTTATAATTTAATAACTAACATGACTTTTTGGCAACACCTTTAAATGATTGAACTCGTCTTATCGCCTAAATGTCGCAAATATCATGTACTCATATTGCTATATATATATATATATATATATATATATATATATATATATATATAAATTGGCTGATATTCGGTAAACGTTTGTGTCATTGAAACAGAGCAAGATACAAACAAGATACAAATTTGTTATGAACATTAATCACATTTTCATAATTATTATCAATTGCCTTTTTTAAGTCAGTGTTACCGATATCGAAACAATGTTTGGTACAATACAAAATTGTTTGTACCCTTTACAGTTTAAAAATGATACAACAGTAATAAACAACCACGCCTTTTAGCAGGATGCTTTTTAATAAGTTATAAATAGCTTGAAGCTAATACGTTAACATTCTGTGGATATCAGTCTAAGAGTTTGTTTGTTTTTATTTGGCATATGAATCATTTCACTCATCAGCCGGCTCACACAAAAAATTTGCAAGTGCAACAGCATAGCTTTACAGAATAGTAAATGCCATCAAGTAGTTAGATGTTAATAACTGTATTAGCCTTTTCAGTCTTTCTTATTTTTTCTTGAAACAATCAAACCCGACCATAATTCATAAAAAGCACAAATACACTGAAAGAAGATTTATTTTTTAAATAATTTCAAACATGAGCGTAAAATAAGATTCCTTAGTAAATTGTAAACAACATATTCCCTCAGATTAGCACCAAAACGAATTATGTAAAACATTTAAATGTTTGAAGATTTCAGAGATTACGCCATAAATCACATAAACTTACAAATACAGAAATAAGAAGCAAGAACAAAAAAGGCAAATCATTAGCATAATTGGATATTTGTGTAACAATGTTTTGTAACTAGTATGTGTTTGGTATGATTTAATGTTTGCATGTTTTCGGCAGACGCTTTTTAAACTTAAACGGAGCGTGTTTTTTTTATATATTCCCGTAAATGATTATTTTTTATAAGAATGTTATTGATTCTTTAAGCGTAAAATGTATTTTTAAAAATAAATATATTGTTAAATTGTAAGCGTTTATAAATTATAGAAGGAAAAAATAAAAATGAATATAAAATAAGATAAAAATGGAAACTACGTTTTAATTTATTACAGTGAACATTGACTTGATTTTGATATCAACCAGTGATAGTGGGTGTAGCCTGTTAGTCTCCTTTGAAATAAAAAACAAACACGTATCTCCTATGAGCGGAGGGAAACAGTGTTGTAATAGTTATAACTACAGTAACTATTACATATTCTTTTTGATATTCTAAAGCGAAAGATGTGTTCATGTGTTTTATTTTTTCTCACAAGAGATTTAGATCCATTCATAGTTTTGATAGATAAACATTAGCAGATAAGAATTTTATTATTTTTGATAACAAAATACTAAGTGCATTCCAAAATTTGAAGCAGATATTTGTAAATAAAGTTTGTGTAATAGTTCAATGAAACAAGTACATGTTCAGTATATGATTATGTACGATTTTTGTACGATTAGTTATAAACTGTTAGTAGGCTGGGGTTTGCATTTGTTCGATATAACTGTTAATGTATTTGCTTTTTTTACGAAGCTGATGAAAATTGCTTCTGTAATGAAGAACTTTGTATTCAACACAAACAATCCGACATACGTTTTTTGATTTGATTCTTTTGCATGCCAACACAATTTTTCAAACACTTGATAGATATGCAATATGTAAACAAATGAACAAAATTTTTTAAACGAATAAAATGCTTATCGCAAGACATGGCTTTTTAAATGGAAAAGAGATGTGTCTAATTTGCCTGATTACACATAAGACTATTCATCTTAACAACAAGTTAGCTGACACATACAGATGAATTTCTATTACTATAATACATTTATCATTTTATACATTTATTCATGTTCACAAGTCAGGTACTAAATGCCCACACTTAGCCCGATAAAGAAAGCATTTGGTGAGGTTCTTGTCATGTCAATGAACTGACCAGCAGTTTGAGATTGCCATACCAATAAAATTCAACAGACTTCAATGAAAACAGAAACCAAATAAGTACAAACCATAATATTTCTATAAATGCAATAACATTTTAAAATAACAAAAACGGTTTATTGTCGGAGAAAATTTCGTATTAAACAATACGATGTTTTTCTTACAAAGGACACTACTTTGTTATTTCGTTGTACATCGACTTTTGTAATATTTCTTTTCTATCAGAAAGTTCTGAACCAGTTGGACTGAAATCTTGAAATGCTGGTTACTGATATTTATATTCTTGTGAGCTATATACGCAAATTACAATACCTTATAATAACACTATTAACTACACTACATCAATTTAAAGATATACTATGCTCAAATTTGATATCAGGAAATATTGGTATCTGCTTCACAGACTCTTTGTAAATAAAAAATTAATATGTTCTGACTTCACACAAAGCGGATATGTCATGTTTAAAACTCTACACACTATAGTTGGTCACAATATGAATATATAGTGTTGTTAAAAAACTGGCAATTTTGTTTAAGAAAAGACCAACTTTACTTGTCATTTAATAGGAAATGTGGCTTCCAATACATAGTTGATTCATTTTTTATTCAAATTAGACATATTCAGTAAAGTTTCATAGGTTTTAACAAATTTTCTTTGATTAAAGTGTTTTACTCAAATATGAGCATAGTATATCTTTAAATGTCAAAATAATGTTAAGCTATAGATTGGGTGATATGACATTAAAGTTTATATAAATACAATGACGATGTTTATCACGTGTTACATTTAAGATTAACCAGTGTACGATTAGTAAATGCAACATTTCGCTATCACATTATTATCATATGATAATTGTAAATTGTATTTGTCACTGTAAGGATACTAACATCGGGCCATTTGAATATATACATCCTCTTAAAACAGCAATTTATAAGTAGGACAATCACGAAAACAAGGTTTTATCAATGTGATAGGAAACTTGTGAATTTAATGAATCATGTAAGTAAACAATACCTTGCATTATTTATGTGAAATAATCGTATGTTTGATACAATGATAACGCTTGAGATAACACTCGTGTTATTTAATAAAGTTGTTTACTTCTCCGTCCCCTTATTATTCACATTTAGATTATCATTGTTTTATTGATCATTTTATTTAATATTCACGTTACTTATATTAAAACGTAAGATTGTAAAGCTAAAAAAAACGACAGAAAAGAACACTGAGCTATGTCATACTAGTATTTTGTATTATATAATAATAATATATATATAAATTTGCAAATTTTGTTTAATATATTCTTACTACTTTGATTTTTTACAGAATGCTAATATTAAAAAACACAATATACTTTTTTCTTTTACATGTATTTCCACTCCTCCAAATGGAATGTCGTGATAAAATAGAACTCAATATTATCGGTGTTGAAAATTAAAATCAAACACAGTCCTATTTCAGACATTCACGTTTGCTTTTGTATAATTTTCCATAATTTCTAAACGAAGAAATCAGAAATTGTACCCACTCAAGTATAGACGAATTAACAGGAAAATCCATGAAGATTGCTGTCGCACATCTATACAAATTTCAAAGTAACATTTCAAGGTCATAATCAAAAGCATAACCCACAACTTTAATATAACTATAAATATTGTAGCAGTTACACACAGGAGAGTTCCAAGTTGCACGGATTGCATTTCATTTCCAATATAACATCCCCTATCACACGCAATTAAACAAAGAGGTCATGCCTCGGCGCTTAACTGAGCTGTTGAGATTTGGTTTTCATATTCATTTCATATTGGATATAAAATAATGCAGCAATTAATGTATAATTTATTGTTAAATTAGTGCTCAAAATGACGCTTAATTATGTAAATTATATAATTTATCTCTTATATGTGTGTACCAGGCATTTTTTCCTAATGACGTGAGTGTAGGATTTGTGAAGGTATTTTTATTATTCGTCATAATATGTAACTGAAGCACCATATTAAAAAAAAAAAACAAAAAAAACAACAACAAAAACAAACTTTTCTACAGAGTGAAAAAGACAACATTGCCTTTCATGATTTATTTATAGTAAAAATGTATCTGTATAATATAATACACAATATTCTCAAATAAACATTTTCTTACATACTGTCATTGCAAAATCAGAACAGAACAGAACATTCATGGCGTTGCATGATTCATCACCGTAACAAATGGTAACAACCGTAACTTTGGACTAACGTCGTATTGTTTTGCAATTGTTGTATCTTGCAATTTTTGTATCAAAAGGCATATTAAGCTGTCGTTTCAATTAAAGTATTTATTTCTGTTCATTTCAATTACTATTTTATTACATCTTGTCACCATTTAATACTCACTCCTTAAACAACAACCTTCAAGTTTAAGAAATGTGCTACATTAAGATCGAATAAAACTGTCAATAAGTTAAGTTAAAGTGGTTGATATAGAGTTTGTCTAGACATATAAGAAGCTGATGATATTCCATTTCCTAGACGTAATCTGAAATATATTTAACAATAAGCGCCAAAGTAGCTCAAGGAACTTATACACCATTAACCCTCCGTAAAAGAAAGAAGATTTTGTTCAATTTTATTAAGCTTATTGGAATATATACATTCGACTTATTTCATGTGATTGTAATTTCAAAGACCCAATACGCCAATGTATATAAAATGTCTTCTTGATATAGAATATTTTCATTCAATGTTTCTGATTTTGAAAGTGAATGGAAGATTCTACACTTGAGATATATTTCTTTTACAATCATATAAGCTCGAACTGACGTATGAGTACTGTTTTTCCCCACCTTTTCCCTAAGAATGGCAAATGTCCATGACACATGTTAATAATTAGCGAGAATTATCATTATGGAAACGTCAACATTTACATAGTCATGTTTCGAGATTAAGAATTACTTCATTCATTGATTTTATCACGATAACAATTCCCATTCAACATGCTATCAAATATCATACAATCTGCTTATAGTTTGATAAAAGTGCTTTAACAATTCATTGAACAAATATCATGCCGAAAATCGTTGAGTGTTATTTTGTCTTACAATCTGCTATATAATAGATGCATGTAAAGGCTGTATGAATCCTAAACACATGGTGAACAATGTTACTGTTAGGAATGCTGCAACACGGTATGATAAATGACATCGACACGTGCAGCTGTCTAGTACTAACTTGACAATAGCATGTAACATGTTTCTGTACTTTATCATAACCTCTAACTTCTTGACAATCATTTTGTTTTTAATTTTTCATAATAATTGTCTATAACAGTTTAAATATATTAATTGCAACTAAAAAACGTAGCATCTCTTTGCAATTAACATCTAATACAAACCTACCTCTGTCCCTGTGTAAATAAAAGCTTAAATCCACTATCTATAATAATAATTATCATCATGATGATGATGAACAACAACAATAATAAAAAAAATTAATTATAATTATGAAAAAAATGCCACATAATTCATTATTACAAAGTTCATATGATGAAAACGCATCATGCAAATAACATTATGTTTTTGCACCAGATGTTTATCTAAATCCATAATGTCTGATTGCTAATATACTTTTACATGATTAAAGTATCATTCTGACATTGACAATCTGTTCACGTATGTTGCAGTTTTGATTTGCAAAGAATGCATGGCATGGCTTCGATTAGTTTGAAATAAATCACCTACTTGACATTCCATTTTTTCTTATCTCTTGATTACATTCCTCGGATATCATTACTTAAGCTTACTTCTTTAAAAATCAACAGTCGAAAAGAGAAGGTAAAAATTACAGTTTTGCTGGTTGAAATAGATCAATCAATTCAAATTTAATTGGATATGCCAACTTATGAGTACATTACTCTTACTTTCTATAAATACAAGAAGCTTTGCTTACTTTTTGTTGCACGATTAACAATTCTTTACATGCAAAGAAAGATGACTCTTTATCCTATCCCTTTCGTATTTGAATTACAACTTTTATTCTCTAAGTATCGCAGATTTCAACTTATATCAGTCATGAAGACAACAAAAAAACAAAACAAAATCCCCACTTAATTCATGACTTAAAACCCCGTTTTCCGATGCATGACTTTCTTCTCAAATCTACCAAGGGAAGAGAATAGAATTGAAAAAGATATATTGTGTCAATGTATGTATTTTACTATAATTAAGTAACTTATTATACTTTACATAATTAATGTAACATGTGTTCAAAGTGCCTTAACGAAATTGTTAACTCTTACAGATATGAAGTATTTATGTCCTTTTTACGAGACGTGTGATTATTGCCTTCCTAAAGTGCTTCACAACTTTAGTAATAATTCATAAAAAATCATGATATTAGAATGTCGCCATGGTCAAATGAAGTTTTATATTTTATTTTTCGTTTATTAGAAACATTACAATATTGTTAACTCGAAAACAGAAACGATGAATGACCGTTCTTCTTTTGAAATGTATCGCAAATACATTTCATTTACAAAAGACTAACATAAATAAGTTAAATTAAATGCGCAATTACATGACGCTAACAAATAATAATTTCAAACGATATGCTTAAATCTGTTCGTACTTCACCGCCAGGTACTTTGGATTCTTTCATTTCACGAGAGGGCAGTGGTTGCACAAACAAACAAAAACAAACCATATACACCTAAGATACATAAACCGTCAAACAAACAAAGGCGTGCGTCGTCGT